>NW_008236769.1:4279016-4293844 GCF_000691975.1 Corvus brachyrhynchos
CTGAGGGCCGGACCCTCGGGCAACCACTGCGTGTGGGTTGGCTTATGGCCATCACTCCTCGCCCTGGCGCTAGGCACGTGTCTAAGAGATACTTTAATATATTGATGAGATCCCTGCTTAGTCTTCTCTTCTCCAGACTAAGCAGGCCCATCTCCTGCAGTCTCTCCTCATAAGAGAGATGTTCTGGACCCTCCATCCTCTTCACAGCCCTCTGCTGGCCCCTCTCCAGTAGCTCCTTTTTTGCGCTGAGTCCAGAACTGGACAGAGCACTCCAGAAGTGGCCTCACTAGGGCAGAGGAGGGGGGGGAGGATCCCCTCCTTCAATCTGCTGGCCATACTCTTCCCAGGATACCACTGGCCTTGCTGGAACAAGGCAAGCAGAGACAGCAAAGCCATTCTTCCCCGAGGGACCATCCTTCTCCTGCCTTTGCCCTGCCTGCATCTCACAGATGTGAGCCTGGGTAAGCACTGGTTCACTATCCCTTGTTCCACAACATTTAACAAAAAACCCCCCAAACCCCACCCTAAACAGAAACAAATCCCCATCTTCTAGACTTGGATCCCCCAAACTGTCAAGAAAACATCAGCCCACGTTTTAAGTGTCAGGTCTGTTTGACGTTTGAATGATTCTGGGAATACTGTCCCTGCTTGGAGTGTGGCCACCTCACACCAGTAAAGACAGGAACTATCAGGACAACAAAAGCCGTGTGAGATGGCAGCAGATTCCTCTAAAAAACCCACAAACACTAACTTGCATTCACTAGCTTTCTGTGAAAGAGTTACAAGATACACTCTTGTTGACATGTTCAGAACTTACTACATAATTCTGTGCTGAAGCCATGCTGATCACACTAATTGCAACAGCCTAAAATGATGCAGCACCATTTCTGCCTCAGTACATACAAACAGCAGTCTAAGGAAAAAATGTCAGAATGGTGTTTTTATGAACAACTTTGCAGAGTTACTGTTGACACCACCTACAGTTCACCCAAAACTGAGGCACATCTATCATCTATTGGTTATTCTCTCTCAATCAAAACTTACATCCAAATAAGGTATTTATTGTTTACAATAATTATGCCTACTTTACATATAAAATAGGCATCTCAATAATTTTCATTATCATGTTTTGGTATTAAATACCTTAATAGTTCAAACAGAATAATTTCTATTTTAAGATGCATAATATGGGATGACAAATCTCAAAGTTGGGATATTCTTACCCAAGTAATAATTTATAAAATGCATTTTTAATTGTCATAGTGGAAATATGCTTGAGGCATTCATTTACAAATTATACCTTTTAAGATTTTTTTTCCTTAAGGCAGAGTGGATGATTTTCGAACACGTATTTTTATTTGGCATTGTGACTATCTTGACTTAATCGAGCTGCAAACTCTACAAGCGTTCTCGTGGGTCGCCCTGCCATGCCCTTCCGAAGATAGGGCACCTCATCTTTATTCGACATCACCCCAGCTATATCCAAATGAGCCCAGTGAGAGGCAGTCACAAATTCCTTCAGGAATGCAGCAGCTGTGCATGCTCCTCCAGCTCTGTGGGAAGAGGAAAAATGTATTGTTTCCAGAGCAACTCCAACAGCACACATATTAAACAAATACGGTGAAAGAAAGGGGCACATGAAAGATATTGGTTCATCTTACCTGCTGTACTTTCCAATGTTACTAATATCTGCAAGAGGACAGTCTGTTACTTGTTTTGTGTAATGTTCAAAAAGAGGCATCCTCCAAACTCTGTCCCCTGTCAAAATGCTGGCCTGAAAAAAAAAACCAATCATAATTTGGGAAAATTATTTTTTTTTTTTTTTACTGCACTTGTAAGCCCTGGTTTCATGCATGCTTCTTTTTGTTTAGGTTTTATCAGTCTAAAAATCTTCAGCCCAATATATTACGTTTTTGGGAATACACTGTTAGCAAAACAAACCAGGCAATCCTGCTTTTAGGTGTTATCCAAAAGGCAACATCAAAAGACCACATTTTTTATCTGTTTTTCCTTTTCCCTGACAACAGAAATTCTTCCCCTCAGAAGCTTCCTTGATCCATCACACTTCAGCCACTCACAAGTCCTCTCTGAATTTCTGTCTCCATGTTTTTAAGCAAGATCAATTATCTTTTTAACGTGAACTAATTACTGCCAGTAGTCCAGAGCTTATGCATATGCAGTAAGTTATCAGAACATGCAGATCCTTGAGATGTTTGGTGTATGATATTACATCTCACTGAAGAGCTAGTAATAGTCAACATTGTTTTCAAGTAAATATAGGATTGACATCATTCCTCTAAAATTTCAAAATGTATAACATCTTTCAATTTGCATAAAGATTTTCAGTAATGTACTAACTTTTCAATAAGATATATAACTGAATTATTACTATTATGATTTAATAATAATGCAGATGGCCTACCTCATAGAGGTGAGTCCAAAGCCAAGATGAATTTGTGAACACTCCAGTTGCAGCAGATCCCAATGCAACATCCATGGCACCTAAAGAAACACCTTCGAGCTTATATGACAAAGGCAAAGGTGAACCTGAGCTATTCCCTGCATCCTGACTCCTCACAGAACTTCCCCGTTTTAACTCCCATTATCAGTAACAGGAATTAATCAGACTGCAAAACCTGAAGACTTTAGTACACTCACATATTTGAAAGTCTGAACAATTTTTAAAACATTTATATAGTCTAAAAGACACAAGAAATCATAAAATTATATTGTTTCCCATGAAACTAAATTTTCTGATTTCAGCTTAATGTTTCTTAGAAATATTTCTAAGATAATGTATTAAACAATAACTATCCTCTAAAATAAATCTAGATATTATTTTCATGTAGAAAATACAAGTGAGTGGGCTTTTTCCAGTTTATAGACCTCAATAATTTTTGAGCTCATACCTTCTCTTTTGTGAATTTCACTTAAGTCGACTTTAGCACATCATGTGTAAACTTACTTTATTAAATATTTACTTTATTAAAATAATCCTTATCAAAATACTAGAGATTACATACATATTTTCCTATTTGATGCCCCAGAACTGCTTCTCTAATACCAACACTCAATCCTGAGTGAGATGAAAAAAATAAAAAAGTAGTTTAACGAAATATGTCAAAGAAATTTCTATGGGAGCCCTCCTTCTTCCTGCTCAGTGCCCAAGGATCCCAGGTGGGAACACTTTTATACAAACCAACAATCTTAAAATCAGTTTCCTTTTTGTCTATTGAAATTTTCCACAGCATTTGAACACGTAAAACTGATGGAACATAATTTAAAGCCGTGAATCTATAGCAGAGATCTCTATAAGCATGATTATTTTGCTTAGCATATTCATTAAGCAACACAGTGGAGTCCTGTCGGAATTACTCTTCCGTGTTTGCTTTTATTTCAGCTACAGTCACCTCACCCATGACAGCTTGTTAGTGAGTTCATGAGCTGCATACACAATTGCTGGTTTTAAATTTAAATTTACAACCTCATTATTATGCAACTGTAGAGATTAAACAATTAAAACACATTTCAAAACGCCTAGAAGTATGCAAACTGCACAAAACATAGGAGGTACTTCAGTCATACCAGTTCTGGGGAAGATGATGACGACTCTCCTGTCATCATGGAAGCCTGAGCTAGCTCACGTACTGGCACTGGCTACATCAGAGCTCAGGCATTCAGCAAAGCTGCTCAGGAACCTGAGCTCCAGAGTGGTCTGTGCCATATGAACTGGGCAGAATTCTTCCATGAACACGCCACTACCTCTGCATCACACAGCCCTGGGAGCTGGGAGGGTTTAGCTCAGAGATGGAAGAAGCACAGGGAAACACTGTGCAGAAACATTGAAGGCTGTGTAGGTTTTTCTGCTCTTGGTTCCAGCTGGGCTGGGCCAGCCCAACTTCATCTCCACTGCTGAGCACGTACTCTGCATGTCCTACGTGTCCCCTCCCCACTCCAGAGACACACAAGCTGTGCTCGCTGTTGTCCTGCAACATGCAAAATCATCCCAGTTGCCTCTGAATTAAGGTTGGATTTACATACACAGTGCAACTAATCCACAGCCCAACTAATAAGTAACACAAAACTGACTTGCAAAATGAGCAGGGAAGGGACACTGCTTACCTGTTAATGTTGCAGCATTCACAATGGCCCTTGCATTAAAATTGTGGGCGTAACAGAGAGCATCAGCTAAGAGCAGTCTTCCTTCTGCATCTGTGTTATCTACCTTCAAGGGCAAAATTAGTAAAAAAAACAGATAAAGTACTGTAAACATCTCTTTCACTGATGTATTTCTCACATATTATCTTAAATAGTTGTTGGATAGAGGCCCTAGGAACTTCAGGTAATGAAAATTTACTCAAACTACACTGAAAAAAAAAAAAAGAAGAAAACATAGTATTGATATGCAGTAATGTTTATAAAGTAAAAGCATATCTGTAGCTGAGGTTAAGTCATCTTTCAGCACTGCAACCTCCTCCACATGCTGGGTCTCTGTACTGCTGGCTCCTCAGAAGAGCCCGGAGAGGTGCCTCAGTGGAGCACATAGGCTGCATCATGCGCTCTGAGCTACCAGCACTTTCTTGCAAATTTCTTCTTGGTGGGGAAATACATGGCCAGTCTTTTTCCCTTTCAAAGCAGAGGGTGACTGAACTCAGTTTTCAGAGATGAACGTCAAAGAAATGGAAGGCTCAGCAAGTCAAAAGTGGCAGAATCACAGAAATTCAGACAGAAGGAAATATTAACCCATCTAATTCTGCATTAAATCAGTGATCTACCACACAATGACTTTCAGTACAATTTATTCTATTAGATGAGTATGGAACCATTTGTAATAAATACAAAATATGTATCTTGGATACTGATTTGGCAAGCTCCTTTGAACAAACAGCCCCTATGACTCAGAGTTCTGATTGTTCTGAGCATTTTGGCAGTGTAAAGACGTTGGTTCTATCAGAAGAAAATGGATGCCTTACTCTCATGAGTTACTCCAGATAGCAAGGAATTGTTCTGAAGGGTCTGCTGGAAGCAATTAATGTTATTCATTCAGACTGAGAGCCTGTATGTAAGAGCATTTTAACAACCTCTTGTGCCAAACAAGCTTTTCCAGCACGCTCAGTAAATGACCTTACTTTGCAGCTTTTCCTAGCAATTTATAAAACATGCCTCATCTCTTCAATCTATATCTGAAAAAAATCCTAAGATAGTAATTTCTAGTTAATAACATGCTTCTTACATTTTTAAAAACAGTACATTTGCACTGCTTATCTTTAAGGGTTTGTTTCAAACGTACTCTGACTGCAGTCAACTTGGTTGATTACACCAATTCATTAAAAGTACTCAAAATCCAAGTTTCACAGGCATACCTGTATTGTTTTTCCATTCTTGGCTCTAACTACATCCCCAGGCTTGTTTGCCTTACCACTGGGCATATTTTCACAGAGGGGTGCCAAACCTCAGAGACAAAAAGAAAAGTGAATTACTAATTTTCTTCTCAGAAAAGTTATAGAAAAAAACCCACTTAGATAAACCCCAAACACCTCCTTAAGAAAACAGTAGAAGTGTTGTTTTGAAATTAAGCTCAAAATCCAAATTTTCCTGGTTAATGAAAGACACATGGTCCAGTTTTCAATCAGGGAAACTCGTGGTGGTGCATGATGCACCACCATGCTCTCTCACCTACACTATTTTATCACTAAGATTTTCTTCTACTTTTTTCCCAGACAAGTCATATCAGAGGAGCAATAAATATTATGTCTCCCATATATAATTATTCACATGGAACTTCTTTCTTTCTGAAATTAAAAACTTCTCAAATAAACACTCTGAGCCATTTGAACTCTGCTCATTGTATAATGTCCAGAGGGGTCCGGGGTTGTCACATATCTCCAGCCACACCAAGAGCAACTAGAAATGAGCAAAAAAACAGGCTCAGCATCAAAACTGCAACTACAGCTGGGATCATGGAATGAAAGGCACTCCACCACTCCTAGGGAAAACCTGCACCTGGCACAAGGTCCACAAGTGAAGCACCACTTCTCAGTGGTGTGAATGTACAGGCTCCACTGCCAGCCCTTCCCATAGCACACAAAGGTGAGGAACGCTGTGAGGATGCGTGTGGGCATCGCTGCCCTCTTCTGGTTGAAGCATAGAAGTGACTAAAGTACCAGTTAACTCCCAAGTTCAGCTTCTCAAACTAAAACTTATCCTAGAACATGTTACATGTCATTGCCAGCTGGTCTTGCCACAGCGTCTGAATCAGCACATTTAATTTTATCTCTGCAGAAAAAAATAAGCTTTTTTTCTGGAAAAAAAAACATTGCACATACATAATAGCATCAGCAGACTGGTTTCACTTGTTTTAGTTTTCTGCTGAGATAGTCACCTAATGAAACTAAAGCTGATCCCTCTTCCTGTTCAGTTGTGACAAGCACTCATGGAGGTAGCTCAGCGAACTCCTTTTCATACTGTCTGCTTACACAGACATGCACACTCCTTCTTGTAATGAAGGATTGGCACTCACTTTATTGACAAGCATTTCTCACTTAAGATCTAAATATCATACCTTAAAAATCTTAATTTGGTGTTCCAATATTTTATTCAAGTAAAGAATAGCAGTGTTTTTGTATGCAAGTAAAAATGGAAGAAAGGTTGAGCAAGGGAATGAGAGAAGTAGGTGTGCAAGTGTCCATGATGTTTCTACATGGCTTTTACCATTGCTAATACTAGGAATGTTCTCTCTCACAAAACTTTGTAGAACTAAGATTTTTGGATTCTCCACACAAACACACTTACCAATTATGTTGAGAGGTAGATTTAGAGCTGCTGCTGTCACAATGGCTGAACAGACAGTTGCTGCCCCTCCCATATCTGCTCTCATTGCATCCATACCCGATGACGGCTTCAGTGAAATGCCACCGCTGGAACAAACAGCTCGATGTCACATACACTGATGATGTTCTGTCCATCAGTATGTGTTAACACCAAATATCAGTAAATGCTAGACCTGGTGCTCCAAATACTCCTGCAACCCTAGTAAGTGTACTGAAAGCAAAGTATCTGGGTTTTCATTTCAGATAAAATATTACTTCTTCATCATTAGGAGACCACAAAAGTCCAGGTAAACTGCAGTGGACTAACTAATTGGTCTTCATAACAGCAGTGCACAAAACAAGAAAAAAACAGTACACTTGGTAAAATCAACATATGGATGGGGAACTGACTGATAAATTCTTCAATAGTATGTGACATGGAAAGTAGTTATAAGGAATTGCTGCAAAGAATGAACTATTTTCTATTTCCTTAAGCATCATCTAGATGTCCAGTGACATACTGCAATTCTAAACATGTAAATTCTTCATCCACAGGTTTGCTCAGGACAAGAAAAAAAAATAGCACCTTCTTTATTTTCTTTCCCTCTGAATTTCCTTTTTCCCCTTACAAGATGATACCTTATTAATTCCTACTTTGGACAACTGATGTTGTCTCTTCCCCAGGAAAGACAGCACAAGCTACTATGTAACACAAGTTCAGTGGAATGGCATTGGAAGATGTGCTGAGCAAAGGAAAAGCATCTCCCTGTTGAACATGAATAGCAGAAAAACATTTTCTCCCTCTAGTAGTTAAAATATTAGCATACATACCTGTCAAATGTAACTCCTTTTCCTACAAATACCAATGGGGAGTCATTTGTATCAGCACCCCCTGAATAGTGAATCTCCAGAAAGATGGGAGGTTCAGCTGAACCCTTAGCTACACTCAGGAATGCTCCCATCTCTTGTGTTGTTATCCAAGACTCCGGTCTGGAATAAAAACATATTAGTTTGGGTTTTTTGTTTTTTTTTCAACTGGACACTTTGACCAAGGTGGTTTTTTTTTAAGAGATCATGATTCTTGAAGGTTTGTACACAAACCAATTCATTTTAGTTAGTTATTTTGGAAACTGTAATTTAAATCCAACCATTACTACCATTTTTGTGAGGCAGAAAACCACTTCAAAGTTGCTCTTTTTGTTCTATCTTGTTTAAAAAAAAACCCCCAAAAACAACAGCTTGTCTACAGTTTCTGCATCAGAAACACTTATCTTTCACTTGCATGTGAGGCTATAGATGCTAAAGGCATATGAAGTAACAATATTGCAGCAGGTTACATTTAGCTTTCTGCTAGCAAGATTTCCCTCAGCCTTTTGCTTGCCAACAAAATAGCCTCCAACACTTGCACAACCAGTTAGCCTGTTTCCACTGATGAGCAGAAAGTAGAAATTCAGGGGCAAGAAGCACCAGCTGTGCAAATGCACTTGCAACGGCTTTTATGGCTCCATCTCACATTTTTAAAAGCTATTTTAAAAATCCCAACAGTAACAGCAATAAATAGAAGATGTTTTATTACCACATCCACACAAAAAAAGGAAAGGTATGTAAAAAACCCACCTGGGAAGAAAACAAAAGGTAATTAATATTAGCCCTCTGTTCACTGAGGCTTCTTTTCACAGCACGTGTTAATTAAGCAGTAATTGACTGCATGACTAATTGACAGGTAATGATTTTACTGCATCACAGTATCTTGCTTCCTGTGCAAACTAACAGCTCATCTTCTAATTCTTGAGAACAGCCTCCATTCTGGACACCCCTCATACCTTTTCCCCAAACACTCTCCCTGCTTTTGTCATTTGAAGTAGCAAAGGGAAAATGAGATTTGAATAACCTGGAAGGTATCTTATCTTACTGTTATGGTCCTCTACCCTACAGAAGAATCATTTCTGTGGAATTTACCTTATGTGGACCTTTACATTGCTGAAACTTCTGAGCTTCTGTTCAATATGTTCAGCAAATTTGATGGGAGTTATATAATTAGCTGGAGCCTCCATAAGGTACCGAGCGAGGTTCTGTCCCTCAGCATAGATAACACCTTTTTGCCAGGCTTCACTTTCAGCACTGAACAACAACACACAATGATCAGAATTATACACATTTGCAAAAGTAAGATGTCAGCATTCACATATTCTCTTTCTTAAAATGCAGTATCATTAATTTGGAGCAGTTAAGAATATCACAGTTATCTTACCACAAGGAATCTAGTCTAGTAACTCATCTCTGGTTCTAGTCAGTGCCAAATACTTCAGAGAAAGCTAGGAAAATCTGAGAGCAGACAGATGTCAAATTATCTCTCCAATTCTTTAGGTCTTGTCCTAATCATGACTAACCAAAGATTGGCTTAAATCCTTAACCACAAGGTTTAATACCCTTTCCAAAGTTTGTAATCACATTAACAGCCTTGAAAGTTTTTATTTACCATATAAAAGTCTCCAATTCTGTTTTTGCCTTTACCGAAATACGATTATGTGATAAGAGTGGAATTTGGATCTCATTTCATAGTGCACTCAAGGCACTTCACCAACAAATGACAGAACAAACATACACAGAGCTTGTGTAGCAAATGGGAGGTCTCTCTGGTTACTTTGCCAGACAACCAGTACAAAACCTTTCATTTTACTGAGACAACTTACTTGCTTTATAAGTTATCACAAAGTAGGGCCTTGAACTGGATTCTGCCTCTAAAAAGAGCAGGACAATGGTAGAGGAATCCAGGAATACAGAAATATTGCCTGGATATGGAGGGATGTAATTAAGAAGCCAAATGTCAGCTGACACTGAAACTGGCAAGTTAAGCACTAGAACAGATGGCCCAGTGAGGACGTGGAATTTTCAGCTCAGGAGATATTCAAATATGGACTAAACAAAGGGCTGATCAACCTGACCAAACTTTAATGTTGTATGTAATGTCCAGGTTATCCCTAATCCAAGCTGGAGCTGGACTGAATGACCTCCAGAAGTCTTTTCCAACCTAAATTACTGTATAATAAAATTACTTCCAGTGTTGTAAGTGGTCACAGGACCATCTATGTTTTCAGGAAATGTTTATTTAATATGAATTTAATCAGCCCCCAGACTATCTGCTGTGCTACAAAATGGGAAGAGTGTTTATTTTACATATAGCTTATCTAGACATGCTTAATCAAGAGGGTTTTATTTTATTTCATTAACTTCTTTGAAAGGAAGGATTTGTTCCTGTTTAAAGTACATACAGGAAATACCTCCCCTATGCATGACAGAATATTCTATACAAAATATCCAAAGTCCACTCTGGTAATTGTTCTGAAACCAAAAGCTCTGGTTCTACTTTCTGGTCTCCAGTAAGTGATGTCTATTTAGAGACCAGAAGAACCCCAGCTTCTCGCATTATACTCTGTGAATGAAAATATAACAAATGAACTATGTAAAATATATCCATAATGCATTGGTCTGGTGTCAGTTAGTATTTCCTGATTCTCCAAAGGATTTATCCATTTATGGAGTTTGAAACACCTCTTCTCCAGAATTTTGGCACACAGTACCAAATTGTTGTATATGACAACTACTCTTCAGGTATTTTTTTACTTCTACTTTTATTCTGGCCCTTCTTTTCTATGAAGCAGCATTTATTTACCCTTAACCTCTGAACATGGCATCAAAACACAGAACAAACACTATAAATATACTTGAGATGTAAAATTCTTCAGGAAATTCAAATGAGTAGGAGTTAGCAAGAGTACTGTTGCTAGCCCTACTCTTTCAGTTTTGTTTTTCTCATGCACAAGCATGCCACGCACACAGTTTTATAAATAAGCAAGCAAACAGACAAATGAATAGGCAAGCTTTCCTTTGCCATCACCTTCCATGTAGCTGAGGAGTAACTACAGGCTTCTTTTTTTGCTTCAGCTCATTATATTCATGCAATCCAAGGACAGCACCTTCTGCAGCTGCTTGCGCATCTCCGCAGGGATCTACTTCCACACAAGGAATCTCCAGGTCCTGGATCTGCCTGCAGCCAACTGAAAAATACGCACAGAATTGAAGGGCAACTATTGCACAGAACAGCAAAACAGGTGTCTGAGGTGATCAGTGGGCCATTTCAAGGCAAAGATAATTTTAACTGAAGATATCTGAGTTTATAAGTAAGTCAGTTAAAGAGATCATGCAGTAGAATAATTAAAAATGCTAATAACCATACACTGACAAACTTTTACTAAAAATACCACTTGATAAATTATAATAATTAAAGTGTTTCACACGAATAAAAGTGTTTCACAAGAAAAAAAAAGGAAAAATCAAAGTTGTTCTGACTCCTTTAAGCTCATTCTAGAGCAAAGCAAGGCTCTATTACTCTGGAGTGCTATGAATTATGACTATCTACAGGTATTAGAAATTTGTCATAATTTAGATTTTTGCCAAGAATATGACTGCTCTTTTCTTCCAGATGAGTTTATACACCCTTTTATAAAACAATGTATTCCATAAATTCTATTTTGTTCCCAAGTAATTTAACAGTGTTTTATGTCAGCTACAGTGTTAATATTAATTAACAATGTTAATGGCACCTACAGGCTAGCACTTTGGACATACAGTTGTCATCCAATCACAGATTATAAAGTCTTCAGTGAGAACTCTTTTAATTCTTATTTTACACACTTAGATCCAGCAGTCATCCTTGATTAAGATAAGCCCTCCTTTGTCTACAGAGAACATGCTGAATCATAGTACTGATGTTGTGAAAGATGTCAGTTTATAATGCAAATATCTCAGTTATGAAGTGGCAGAAGTAAATATATGTGCATACTTAAGCACAGAGTGACCATAAAGTGAATTGCTGATGCTCCCAGGCTTCAAAATACTAATTAGACAAGTGCCTTTTCAATATCACACTGTTTAGGAAAGTTATTTGATATAAATAACTGCAGTTTCCTGTCTTCAGATTTGATTTACACTCTTGATAACTCCTCACTAAGGAAAAATTTACATGAATATCAGTGACAAGTAAATGCATTTACCAAACCATGCAGTAAGTTGTGCATTTCAAAACAAAGGCATATCTAGACTTGGTCTTCAAAAATGGAACATGCTGCAGAACTGCAATTGCTTTATAGACAAAATGTTTAAAAAATTTTTAAAATGGTTAACCTGCAACAGCTGTACGAACATTTTCTTTGCCTTCATTCCAGTTTTCTTGTTCATTTATTCCAGCATTCTTCTTACCCAAGCCAACTACCACTACACTTGGAAAGTCCTAGATGAAGTCAAAACACAAATGGATTAATTTCTTCATTGTTACAGCCACAGCAGAGCTGTTATAAAGACTTTACTTTCCAAATCAAACTAAGCACATCATTAAAATACATGCAGTACTTCTTCTATATCAGGCACTTTTCATTAAGAGTGCCAGTATGGTGCTGCTGTCCTGTGCTCCCAATCATTTGCCACAGGCTTGCAGTCAGTTATTCTGTTGTCCAGTTAATAATCATGTGCATTGCACAGACCAGACAGGGCTTTGTGCTCAACACATGGTAAATTTGATACTCCTAATGGCAAGCCTAAGAGTCCTTGGAAAGCAGATCCAGCTTTCAAGCTGTAAGAAAGGACAGAACTGATCTGGAGAATTGTAACCTTTTTTGGCACAGTAGTATGTTCAAGGAAATAAAACAACTTCAAAAACTCAGGGTCTTAGCTCATCTCAGGGGGGTCTGCTGGCACAATTTGCCAGGTAGCAAACGAAAGCTGCACAGAGGTACACCTCTCCGGAACTCAGGAAAACAATGTAGCATGGCAGACTAAATGCTTGCCTTATAAACTGCAAGCAAGTGGAAGGAAAAAAGAAGCAATGAGGATTAAAGGAGCCTTTTAAGAGCAAAGTCAAATTTGTATAAAACTCAAAGCTATATACATATATATATGTGTGAACATATATATATATGTGTATGCTCCTATAGCTCTTAGAAAAATTAAGATTATTTTAGGCTTTCCCCTTCCATCTCTGTCAACTTCTAACAATTAGCTTTCAAACTGCTACACTGTAGTAAAGTCTTTTAGTCAAAAGAATGCTGAAACTTGTGTTAGCTATCCAGAAAACCAGTGATACCAGTTAACATTCTCCTGTCTTCCTTTGCAGACATTTGCTACTCACTTCAGAGCCCATTCTACATGCAGAACTGGGATAATGGGACTTTCAGTGCACTCAACTTCCATGAAATTTCTGAGAGCCTTTTTACCAAGTCCAGTGTCACCTGCATGGGATGTCTGCACAGGAATTTATACATGGCAGGCAATACTCACCACAAATGGCTTTATTTCAGATTACTTAAATAGCCCTAGCGTGAGATTCAGTTACTTAGACAGGGACACTTAGTGTCACATCACATGCCTGCCTAGGCCTTAGCTACTACTCCAAAAAGGCACAAATCATACCATACTGGTCAGCTTCACATATATGCATTAGAGGTATCCCGGCTTCTCAAATGGCACCAAAAGCCTGATTTTGAGCAGATGAATCCTCACCTCATACCTTGTGATCTATCATGTCTGTGCAGACAAAAGTCCTGCTTGAAAAACAGTCCCATGTCTTACTTTCAGAGGTTTCAAGCACCTGACTTAAAACCTCTGACAAAAGCATATGATGGGACTACTTTGTGTTAGAACTGTCAGGTCTGGAAGGTCTTTGTACCTATCAGTAACTCCTCACACACTCACCCCCCCTGGACACAGGAGGCACAGATGTCAGATCCAAAACTGCCATGCTTTAGCTTATTCAGGAAACAGCTATTCAGAGTACAGCACCTTTGGAGCAGACTTGTTTACATTCTCTCCACTTGCAGCACACTGGAGGGAGTACAGGACTGTGCAAAAGGCTGTGCAAATACAGGCAGTGCAGAACAGGAGTTGAGAGGGTCAAAAGGAGAGAAGAAGAGTAGGCCATTTATACAAGCACAGCAGTGAACTCAGCTTAAAATTAGATGTAAAGGCAAACTTCATACATCAATCAATTAGCATACAAAAACGCAAAGTTCATACCTGATGCAAACCATGAAATATGCGTGTTTTGCCTTTCTTCAAAGGTGGCCCACATCTAGGACACAAAAGCATTCTTTCAATACAGAGGTCCTTACTGTGATAAATCTTACAGTACTACACTCACTCCATGACCACGCAGTGCGCCACACAAATGTAACGGGATGCTTGGCTCTGTGCTGATTCACAGCAGAGGACGGGTCCCATGAACATTTTGCATGTTTGCTCAGTGCTTGGTTTTATCATGGGAGGTCCCCTTCAAACTCTAGAAGCAAATACCAGCCTGACAGTGATATGGACACAGACACTAATAATGAAAAAAAAAAAAAGACCATTCCTACTGGTATTTGTCGATACTTTAATCCATTTCAGAAGCTTATCACACACTTACAGGGACAGAAGTGCTCTCAGCTTTCCGGACAGAAGCCTATCAAAAGCATCTCCTGCACTAGTGAATTGGGCAGCACCATCATCCTTTTCACTAGAGTAGACTCCCAGAACAAGACCCTAGAAAAGGACATGCGTTAATGTAAGCAACATGAAATTTAGAGACCCATCAGAGAGGCAGCGAGCACACTGTTCAAACTATTGCTACCTCTGTATTTATTTATCTCAGTTTTTGAATTTATCTAACGTAATGAACAGAATAACTCTTCAGTAAACCAGGATCAACTACTACAACTACTTTAAAGTGTGAAAAAGAATTCAGATACAACGTAACTAAACTTACAACAATTTTGCCGAGCACATGAAGACAAAATTTCTTTCAATCAGTAATTTTAAATACAAAAGAGCTTATCCCCACCAGTGCAGAGCTGCAGTCTGGCACACCCAAGAGAAGCAGAGGGAGCCGCATCACTCCTGACTCAGCTCCGGGGGGCACACGCGGGGCTCAGCCGAGAGCCGCGGGCCCGAGCGCAGGAAGGGACACGCGACCCCCCCGCCCCGGCTCCC
>NW_008236769.1:4293943-4303494 GCF_000691975.1 Corvus brachyrhynchos
CCCGCGGCCGCGGAGGGAAGGGCCGGGCCCGCCGGAGCGCTCCCTAGGCCGGGAGTCCGGGGGACGGGAGCTGGGGTTTTCTGCCGGTGTACCAGCATTCGTACCTGGGGGCGGCTCGGCGTCACACTGGATTTTTGCCCTCTCGTGGCATGTTCTAGATACGTGGTCGTACTTCTCTCGGGGGTTTCTCACAGACTTAAGCAGCCCTGGTCTGCATACTGCATACTTAATTTGCATATTGAAGATTAAAATGTAAATTATTTAGGAAAAATAAAGCTTTATTGCAAACGCACGTTATTTTCTATGAGAAAGCAGTAACAATCTCAGGCTGAAATTACAAATAGAAATAAAAAGGTGGTAATTGAAAATAAAAAAAATGGTGAGAATGACTGTGGTTATATTTTGTCAGGAAAATTCACAACAGAATACGAGATCTGTATTCTGTCACTGTACTGTCAGAACTAGATATATGCTCAGCAAAAGCACTGCATGGAAAAGAACTGGTTGGAGTTTGCTGACAGCTATTGTATTGTCAGTCTGAAGAGCATTGAACATGCACTGGACTTTAATTTCAGGTGATCCAGACCTTTTTTGTTTCTTTCCCTGTCCCTGAAGTGTGAAGCATAGATTTTAAGTAATTCATTTTTATACGAGAGAATAAGACACCTTATGACACTATGTATAACAATGTTTGCTTTTCCATACATCTTTAAGTGGAGTTACACTGTTAAACCAGCAGAACATGATGTAGAAGGAGTTGGGCCTGTTCTCTAGGAGTCCATTGCATTTCCCACCTACCAGCTTTTTCCATGAAGTACATGGTACAGAGACAAATAACATGTTTTATTAAGAACAGCAGCAGTCAGAAATAATGACTGAGGCAAATGGCATCCAATTTGATTTATCTTGTAAAAATACATTTTTTAAACATTAAACCATCATATTATTTAAAGGATCAAAGTGGTAATTGATTTTTAGCTTAATTTATTTTGGCAAGGCTGTTGGATACAATGAGCAGTTCCTTAGTTCTTTGAACTCCATAGCTTCTCTACTTACATGGTGCTTCTATATATTATTCTGCACATACAAATTAAGTAGGTATTTTTGGGATATATGAGGACGTCTTTAATTTTATGGAAAGATAAGGTTACACCCATAACGTCTTCAAAGTTCTGGGCAGATATTGCTCATAAATGTTCTCCTCTGGGATTTCAAATCTTCCAAGGTAAGAAGTGCCCCCAGAGAAGTATTAATTTCCACGTGTTGAGCATGCATATGATCAGATACACTATGTGAAGCATAATAAAAAACGTGTAAATAAAGTAGACCACATATATCAAGTTGCACGTTTTTGAAATTAGTTTATGATGTACAAGGGAAAGCTGAAAAGGTTTAAGTGATAATCTTACCTGTTGTTAACCCCAGGATGTGCTTTGTAATTGTACATTTCAAATATGTATGACTGCATTTAACCTTTTTTTCTGCAGATAAAATTTCCCAGGGCAAATATTCCATGCATTGACCTATCAGTGTATCTTAGCAGAGCTTAAGCTCGGACAACCCGTGCAGCTGAAAGGTTAATTTAGCCTTACATCTGTTTCATTAAATTTAGCTCATGCATGGCGATACTTCTGTTCACTCTGAACTGAAAATACTGCTTTCTCACAGGTCACAACACTGTCATTGGGTGATAATGTTATTTGGTCATTCTACTCGTGCAGGTACAGTACCCCACAATGATGCTTCATACATCTGCTGTAAGACAAATCTTCTTTTGGACCTTTACTGCAGAGTATGCTCCACTGTTGAATTGATTCAAACCAAGAAATTAAAATGCTGATCAGCCCAGCCATCCCCCTTTAACTTCATCTATACAGTGCATTCTACAGGTTCTTCCACAGAGCTACTGTGACCTATCTAGGAATCCACTCCAACAAATGTTTAATCTTGTCCTTACCTAAATAGTCCTAAATGATTCTTATTCAACAATATTTTTGGAAGGGGTGGAAATTTGGAGGCCATTAACCAGTTTATTATCAGTATGAAAATGTGTTGCAATACATGCATATTAATATTACTGAAAAGCATTTTCAAAGAAATCCCTTAATATGGAGGATTTAACAATCTGCTTCCTTCTCACCTCCTGAAGAAAACTATATTTAGTAAAAGCTAAGTTACATGTCACAATATAATACTTTCTGTACAGTAACTACGTCTAAATTATACATGTTCATAGAAAGAGTACAAATGACAAGTATTACATTTTCTACTTGCATAATTATGCTGCACTTCAAGTTTTTCTATTTCAAAGCCACTCAGAATTTTCTGGGAGGGGAAGATGGTGGTACCACAGAAGCCTCTGTGGACAGTTTCCCCGGCAGTACTGTGTTGTTACCCTCTAAGACACTTTCATAGACTGGGTTTGTTTGCTGCCTGTCCATGTACTGGGACCATCTTTCTGGAGTTGTGGCCCAGGTACAATCTGAGTGAAAGCACCAGCAAAATCAGAAGAACAGTGAAATAAGAGGGTGGTATAAAATAGGAATCACTTTTTCTGATTTATTGAGTCTCTTTTATGCTAAAATTTTAATTGTTTTATTTCATTGAGAAATGAATTCCCTAGACTCATCATAATTTTCTGTCTCTTAAATTTTTAAAAATAATTTTAGTCCTCCTGAAAAAAAAAGTGGCTCATAGTGTCTTGAAGAAGACAGGTTATTAGGGCCTATTGCAGAGGCACCCTCACAAATTTCTGCTTCACTCATAATCCTCCTAACCTTGTAGAGCCAAACCCAGAGATGGTAGAGATCACTGTATCCATTCTTAGTGGTACATTCCATATTCTTTTCTCAAAAATATTCACTCCTCGTGACCCATGAACTGGTTGAATCCCTGTCAAAACCATGGTACTTCCTAAGAAAGCAACTTTTCCATCCATTTAGCCAGCTCTATTCATTTCAACAGTGTTTCATCATACATCACTTTTACTTGATTTCAGATGGACTTAACAATTAATGCAGTTATAAAGACAATTAATCTGTCAGAATATTATTTTCCAGGTTATCTACAAGCACTATTACCTTTAATCTGTTTACTTTATTTCCAGAAGCTGCAATGAAACATTCATCTAGCAACTAAGAATTTTTTCTTCATAGACTAATAGCTTCCCATATACTTTACATTTCTCACTTCTTTGCCTTGGGGTATTGGATAATTTCTGTTTTAAAAACATTTCACACACACTTAGACTTTGCTGCCCCTTAACTTTAGCCTCACATATGATGTTTTCTTTTTCAATGCTGTATAACATCATCAAACATAACTTATATGTCCCTCTCAACATGCTCTAGATAATTCTGTGAAAGTGAATGCCAAACACACATTCTTTCTGTTTTGAAATAACCTTATAGTTTCAAAGATTTGTGATAAACATGTTTTCTTTCTAAATAAAGAAGACACTTTGTTTGATGAGATAATATTTTACCTAAGTTTTCTAAAATATGCCAAAGTGCAAATGTTCTAAAAACTGAGTAACAGCATATATACACTGCAGATATCAGTCCATTTTGAGAATAATGATATTTATAGCATTTGAGTTTTTTTACTTTTTCACAGACATGTTAGTTGCTGGTATTGTAGACTGACATCGTTACTCAGGTTTATATGTAAATCATCTATCCAGAACAAAGGCTGAAGAGCCAAGAAGCTGTTCCTATCACAACAGTTCACTTGACCAAAATAGTTCTGTGTAGATTTGTTAGTACATGATATCTTCTGCCGTAACATTCACTTCTTCTGTTTTAGTCTTAATTTTAGGAAAATGAATCCCACTAATGGCTATTAGCAGCAAATTGACTGCATGTGCTGTGGCACTTGCCACACAAATCCAAAAACAGTCTTCAGAGCGTTCCTCTAAGATAACGAACCGAAAGACATTTTCCCGAAAATTGGCAATTCTTTCTGTGAGGTGATGAAGTTTCACAGCAGCCATGAAGCTGGTGACTGCAAGTACTACAAATCCACCTGCAACAAAATGAAGTATTTACCATTATCAAATCAAAACAATACAGACATTTTGATTGTGCCTCAAAAGACTTATTGAATACATCAGTGAGCACTCTACAGAGTAAGGATAGACAAAAGCATGGCTTAAAACCTTCAGAATGCTTAGGCTTTATTGTATGGGCAAACATACTTTTATCAGTGACACAAAGCCTAAAGGCTGGCATTCATAGCTCCTGTTAAATGTTGACTAGACGCAATAAGCTGAGATGCCACCTGGAAATTCTGGTTTGATAGGTGAGAATTCACTGCAACCGTCATTGTGCTCACAAATATTTAACTCAAAGAGGTATTTACCAAGGCAAAAGAAGGAACTTGTATCATTTTCTATGAGTGTAACTAGAAAAAAACACTGGTAAATGACTTTACCTGCAAGGAAGTTCCAAAGGCATGCTCCTGCTGGACCGTTAATAGCCCGGTAAGGAACTTTTATTGTGTTAAGAATGCAGAATCCAAAACTGACCAGAGAAAAGAAAATGGCCACACAGAGGAATATTATGATCATCACATGCAGGCCTGTGTTCAACTTTTTCACCATGTGTGGGAAAACTGTCAAGGAAAAATAAATGGTGTATTCAGTGTATAGCTTTTTCTTGATGATGGTAAACATCACACTGTGCTGCTGCTTCAAATTCAGTTTATATTTAAGCAAGACTATTTTTTACAGAGATGTGGAATTCAGCTAGTTACACACACCTCAGTTCATTATGCTTTATTTTTCAGTGCATCAGATAAACCAGGGATATTCTGCTACAGGAATAATCTACACAGGATCTGTGATTAAGGATTCAGGCTTAAGTCCTGTTTATTTATCTAGTGGTGTTAATGTCTTTATCTCTACTGCTGTATTGTCTGCTGCATACTTTCCTGTCTCTTTTTCACCTCTCTTCTCTGTACCAAACTCCTGATTTTGAGCTTCTCATTCCTGTCTCATGCTTTTAATCTCATCCATTTGGAGTCTGATAGTCTCAGTTTCCTTGTTCGGCCCCTTGCTGCTTAAAATAGTATCACTTTTTCCTGTGTTTATTTTCTCATGTTCTTTTTTTCTATTCCTCCCTTTACTGCTGGCTCCAGTGAGATCTGCCCTGATTTCATACATCCTAATCCCACAGGTTTGCCCTTTAAGATTCTCCTCTTGGTTTCTCATCTCATGTTTATAGCCCCTTTATGTTTTTCTGGGCATCTGGCAGGGTTTTATCTACAGATGTAGGAAGCTTGTAAGTATTGCAGTCAGGTAGGCTTTAGGTGAAGTGCTCCCATGTTTTGCTACAGGCACAAACTCTCCTTAAGCAGACTGTCACTTGCTTGTCTCTAGAGAACAGTAATCTTCTTGGTTCTCTCTTCACAGTAACAGGTGAAGGGGGGGAGGCAGATTGGCCAGCAGCAGGAAATGTACACCTGAATGTTTAGTTTATCCTGCAGCCCTTCAGTAACACAATCAGAAGAAATGTGAGTAGGGAATTGTGGGTGACATGTTGACTGAGAGGAAAGAGAGAGGCTGATTGAGAGGAAACCCTAAAAGACAAGGTGATCAAAAAGAGACCTTCAGCATAGCGCTGCACACTCATACATGTTTTGAAGAACTTACTGCCTAATTACTAAAACATTACTACAAAGAAGGTATACTATATTATAAACAAATAAGTAAATAAATTCCTTCCTGTGCTGCATAACTGACAAAAAACCCCCAAAGTCCAAACAAGCCACCTAAAAAGTAGGCAGGAATAGTTAGTGGATGTCACCATGAACATCAGGCATACAATTTGATCATGACATGACAGAATTATAGTAGATTCTGTAGAAAAAAATCATATTGTAGAAATCCCATACAAAAATATTGTGATTC
This sequence comes from Corvus brachyrhynchos, assembly GCF_000691975.1. Classification (NCBI taxonomy): domain Eukaryota; kingdom Metazoa; phylum Chordata; class Aves; order Passeriformes; family Corvidae; genus Corvus; species Corvus brachyrhynchos. The sequence continues at coordinate 4,299,852 of NW_008236769.1, forward strand.
AACAGATCTGTTTCAGTAGCTCATTCTGGGGTTATAGTTGGGCCTGGTGTACAGAGGAGCTACAGGAGACTGACAAGATGAAACGAGGGGACTAAATGAGAATCAGAAGTATATATTAGAAATGGGAATCCAAAAACTAGGTTGCTTTCTGACTGGAAAACAACTGGCAGTGTAACAAGAAAGCACACGGAATTAAGCCTCCTTACAAACCATCAGAGATTTTAGGGCAGTTGTAAGGATTATTTGGTCTCTTTTCTGAGTCTCGCAGCCAAGTCCCAAAGACAGGTCTGGCTTAGTATGCAGAAATAAGAATCCATGGGAAGGATATTTCCATGGAGACTCCTGACACAATCCAGCAGTATTTGCTATGCACAGGCAAAATGTGTGGCTTCCCCAGCTTGTTCTCAGGGTTTGACTCAGTTGTCAAAACATAAGCATCTTATGCCAACTTAGGTGTCTTAGGACCATCATAACAACCCCATGGGTCTAACATACATGTTGCACTATATATGGGACACTTCCAGATGCAGCAGCTGGAGGCCAGATATACATCTTGAGGAGTACAAAAGAGCACTGGATACCTATTATGGCAATTGAGTCATGCTGTCACTGTCCCAGCTAAAAGCGAGTGTGCCAGCCGTAAGTCTACTCTAGTGAATGTTAACAGAGGGAAAGGGGATGTACCAATAACAGTAAATTATCTCAATTTGGAATTCCAAAGTGCCAGAGGTACTGCCATACTGCACCATATGAGGTGTTAGCTTTGTCTTGATCTATGGTGCCAGTGAAGTCCCATTTATATCATTACATCCCTCAAGAAAAGTCTCACAGTTCTTGCTCCCCAGTAAATTCAGAATGCTTAGAGATTAAGGGGGAAATTCAAACCAGAAAAACATCATGTCAAACACAGAATCCCCAGTCCTGCTCACCATTGTGCAAAAGTAACAACTTTGTGTATTGTTGTTTGAAAACAGTATTGTGAAACTATCAAACTCAATAGAGTTATTAAAATATTTAAAAGGGAAAAATCTCTGGAACACTCGTTGACCAAAATGCGTATATCAAACTCAATAGAGTTATTAAAATATTTGAAAGGGAAAATCTCTGGAACACTCGTTGACCAAAATGCGTATTTGTGCCTACTGAACTTAATGACCCAGTTTTACAGTTCTAATGGAGAATTCTTACTACCTTCAGTGAGAGCTCTGTTTGTCTAAGGAGTGCAGGCTCATGTCCTCCAAATGCATATCAATGTGCTCCAGTGTGACTGTGGAACATTATGCCTTCCTCTCAGGTTACACAGGAAAAAATCTGAAAGTTTATTAAATAGTCCAGAAAGTTGTACAGAGTTTTAAAGGAGATTGGCTACCTTTATCTTCATCTCTGACAGAATGGGGTGAAAGAACTGGGATTGAATGAGCATGACTGCTATGTCCATGTCATGAAGTTGCAGCTGCAGTCAGAGCTTGAGCAATAATTTGGTTACTCTAAAAGTGACCAGTCCAAATTAATCCAGTTTAAAAACTGGTCATGCTGATCTAAGTTGAGGTTGCTCTGGTTCTTTTCTCCATTCCCTCTCAAGTCCCACAGTCACACCTGCCTTCAAGTTTTTATAGAAGTGCTTGTGCAGTTGTGTAGTCAGACACGATCCTGTGTGAAAACAATTATTTATTTTTGTAGGTTAAATTTTTGGCCATTTTAACTTCTGAACTACCTCACCACAACAACTACCAGAGGCAATGCAAAGGCTGGGACAGGACAGCATTGCTGTGGGCTAGGGAGAGGGTGAGACTGCAGCAGCTTCAACTCATATTGGTTTAAGTTGCAGGAAATCTGTACAGTGAACTAAAAATCTTCAATGCAAATTACCATTTTCACTACAAAACAGGATGACTGAAATGTGGAAATTATCGAGCATACAGCTCAGTGCTTTCAAGACCTCAAGAAAATATTTTACGTTAAAAGGAATACATTTAGAAGAGTTTCTACAAGTGTTAAGAATTCAGCAATTTATTGTCTCCAAACTTAATAGAAAAGAAGGTGAGAATTTCTTCAACATTATTAATACAGTTAGTGGTATGTGCTATGGTAGACATTTGCATTATGACAGCCAGAGAAATACAAAAATGTGGCCAGCTAAATAAATCTTTGCTTCTTAAAGGGAAAAAACCTCAGAGGAGTTCAACAGAGAAGGCAAGGACAGAAGCAGAGAGATGGCAAAGCAAAACCTGGCATAGGAAAAAGTCAGTCAAGGGGAAAGTATGATTTACAGGGTCATCTCCAAATGACTTTCAACCCCTTCACAAGGCTAAAAGGAAACTCTCCATCTATCCCTAGGGATCTTTTTTCCCATCTTGATTCCAGGACTACAGAGTACAACTGTAGCAAAAATCACTCCTGAAATGATAGAAATTTTATATTCACACTCAAACACCAAACCATAAAGACTGCATATTTATTTAATAATAATAATAATTTGCATTCTACGAGTTCTGTAAACAAAAAGAATAAAGTGCTGAATTCCAACTAGACATTAGACTAAATATTCAACCAAAATTGTACTTACTTGTGAATTTGGAACGCCGCCCACCCAAGCCACACTGGCGTGTTTTGCCGCCCCGAAAGAGTCCATAGTAAATTTCTCCAATGAACTTGACCAGCTCTGGATCTGTGGCATTGACCAAATCAGCTCCTGTTTTGCAAAGGATCTTTCCAGTCATCCACTTTGGGGTCCCCATTGCAACAACAATCAAGATAAAAGACACAAAACTTACTAGAGAAGCCAAGGAAAATAACGTCTTTTTAAAGCAGCCAGGCATCCTAGTGCTTTCAAGGGATCATCTCCAAGCCCTATCTGCAGTAGTCAGTTGTATTTCCCACTTTTCATCATGCTCCAAAATCCAAAGCCGAATATCAGGCATTTCAAAATACTTCTCTTCGTATATTGAAGGTCTAGCAATTAATCTGTATGGTTAAAAATCAAGGCAAAAAATACATTTTCCTGCAACATCCTGAAATGGTTGCAAGTAAGGGCTTCATTACATTGTAGCCCAGTGATGCTTCTTTCTGCAGTAAGTAATTCTATCTCTATGGCCTGTCTAATATTTCCTCAAGGGTTTAATTGTCCTGCTCAAATGACATCAAGCTTTTTACTGTAACCTCATGTGAAGAAAATTTCGAGAAGAATCCAGTTTCTTAGATTATTAAAGAAAGTGGGTAAACAGTTGTGTGCAAGGGACAAAGCATTAAAACAGTGTAATTTGGCTGGAGGATTCTGCTGTCGCCTGAGCCGTGCTGAGCTTCCCGGCGCTTGCTCCCACCCAGCTTCTAAATGTCACTGCAGGCAGAGTTATCTGAAGGGCAGAAATGATGGGTCTGGAATCTTCTGAATTACAGCGGGGCGCACAAAGCCCTTCGCAGCCGGGGTGGCCTGGCCAGCCGTGCCGTAGCCCAGGGCACTCATGCGGCGTAACTCAAGCTACAGGTGCGATCCATGAGCGCTACAGAAAACCGGCCGTAATTGCCCGCACACTTCTACGGTTACTGCTACCCGAGCCCTGGGAGGACCTTCAGAACCACTAATTACTTAATTAACAGCAGGACTGGTAACACGGCCCCCTGGCGTGGCTCGGCCGAAGCATTG
>NW_008236769.1:4303924-4315424 GCF_000691975.1 Corvus brachyrhynchos
CCATGCAGGAAGCAGGAGCGCAGTCGGTGGCGGTCGTGCGGCCATACCGTGAAACTCAAGGTCCTTCAGCTTCTGCTCGTCGCTTCTTTTTAATTTTTTGTAATTCCTTTTAACTGAATACACAGAAAGAGCTTGATCCGGGATATTGGAGGCTCAGCACATAAGGCAGTTTTGCTTTGCTTTTGTTTTGACTTTTAAAAGTCACAGACTGAACCAGGTGGGTTGTAATGAAGATGGGTAAGGACATCTTAAAATGCAGCACTTCTTTCAAATACCCTGACTTATAAATGTGTTGTGTGTAGGTAGATGGCATGCTCAAAGCATATGAACCTAAACCCCAAGGGATCCTAGGAGAATACACTGGTTTCCACAAAAGTGAATATGGGAGTATCTAAGACAGCCTAAAAAAATACTTTGCTGTATTCTCAATAGATAGGGTTTAGTTTTTGCATTTTACGTTTCAAACCAATTTCTGTTACTGATATACTGAATATCTACCCAATATGTTTTCTTTATATCTACACAACCCCTAAAGCTTCGAAAGAGTAACATAGAATATTTGCAATACAATTTTCAATAAGTCTTTGCAAAAGCTATTGGCTCTTTTTCTCTTGTTGAGAGATGAATTGTTTGCTATTTACTTTGACAGAGAAAATTTGTAGCCAACAAATTCATTACCAGCTGCGAGATCTTACATTTGAAAGAGAACAAATTGTAGATACCTAAAAGTATACAAGCTCAAATTTAACAGCCAGGCTCAAACTGATGGTTGTGGTCTAGACAGAACCAATAAGAAGGCTAATCTTTAGTTGTTTTTCTTGCACCGTCATCAAAAGTGACGCCAGTAGTCCTAGTCAGACCTGGAGTTTCGTCCCCATCTTAAACAATACCATACTTGGAAGAGAACCTGCCAAAAGCAAGTCAATAATAATTTTTAACGATAGAGGTAAGGGTCAGGAGTTTCAGCTCTGATGATCCCTTATTTCCAGTGACATCACACGCTCTATGGCTTTCATCCATCTGAGTTTCTCCTATAGTTATTTTTCAACACTGTTGTTTTGAGTTCATAGATCATAAATATTAATTTTCTATAGCTGTTTAAATTGCTTTGTCTTGTGTTACTCAAATACATAAGTAGGAAAAAGTAACTTTAGGGCATTCTTGGTGTTTACCTCTTTACCTTATCAGTTCAGTGTTTTCAGTATATTCTTATTCTATGTGTTGAAGGTGACAGCAGAAGTTGGAAAACTTCTCGGTGAAGAAAAGGTGGATGCGATCTTGTGTGTAGCTGGAGGATGGGCTGGAGGCAGCGCCAAAGCCAAGTGTAAGCCTTTGGTACAGCCATGCTGGTGAAAACATGAAGGATAGCTGAGAGAAGTCCTTAAAAGTCTTTCTTCCTGAGTCCAGAAGAGGACAAAATCATAAAAGTACAAAATAGCTCAGTCACAGTGCTTCTTTGTGCTTCTCTGAATTTTTGCTGTCTGTTAAATTTGCACAGCATTTAGTTTCTTCAGTAATGTTTGTTGATGCACTAATTTTTTTCAAAAAATTTTTGATGTGCATTCTGAAGGAGCTCAGCATTATTATCTATGAGCTGACATTTCCTGAGATTACCGGTGTCAGGCAAGTTATAAAAGACAGTGCTGGGTAGAAATATTGATGTTGTTTCCTAAGTTATTGCTTTATGCATAAAACTTCAGTTGCCTCCTGCAGTTCTCTGAGCTGTTACTGTGCAATACAGTATTGGAAGGCACTGCCTAATCATGCTACAGAAAAAAACCTTCAAAAAAACCCTTAAAAAGAGGTTTTCAAACATGTAATATTCAGAATGAAATTTTATACTTTGCCCACTACTGTAGAGATACAAGAAGAAAAATAGCCTTTTCTGTCTGGAGTAAATTTGGTAAAATGTGTCCTTTTCTTCTCCCTTCTGGTTTGGATGTTACAGGCTCAAAGAGAAAGGAGATACAAAAGATATAAATGATATTTTACAATGTGGAAGTAAAAAATGGTAGAAAGCATGTTTTCATAGTGCTGTTGCACTCTGTGTAACAGTGAGGAAATCAGAGTTAATTGTCTTCTTTTGACTAATTTCACTAATTCTCTTCCTAATCAGCTTTATACAAAAACTGTGATCTAATGTGGAAGCAGAGCGTTTGGACATCGACTATTTCCAGCCACCTTGCCACAAAACATCTGAAAGAAGGTGGCCTCTTGACTCTGACAGGCGCTCAAGCTGCTTTGTCTGGAACCCCAGGTAAAATGCAGTGCATGACAGCTGCAGGGACACCAGCAGTTAGAGATGGCTGTTTATCTGAGCATTCTTGTTTGTGAAGCAATGGCTTCACACCCCAGTTCTTGACGTCTAGCACAAGTGGGACACTGCTGCTGAAACGTGTAAGGAAAGTGTAATTTTACAGGTAGCAATATTGGATCTCTCGAAGCCGTGGTGCAAATACATAGAATCAGTGTTAAAATAATATTTGACGTACATTGGCGAAATGTACTCGTCTAGTATATGGTATAGAAAAAAGTTTGGAAAATAATGAAGACTAGAAGCACACAGCAATGTAAGTACAATGTTTAGACAAAGTTAAATTTCCTATTCGTGTTCTGAAATACAGAGTCCTTAATTGACCAGTCTTTCTGTTCGTGATGACGCAGCTGATTCTGATAAACGTGCTTGCCCTGTTCATGTTCTGATTTAGTCTACCTTTGCTTCAGATGTAGATAAGCTTGTTGATTGTTGGCTTTGCACTCCGCTAGCTATTTAATAGGAGCTTTATTGGATTTTTAATCTTGCTCCTCAACCATGTTGGTCTGCATGGAGGAAGAAATCTGGGAGCAATTTAAAATTAAAAAAAAAAAAGGCACCAACACACAAGCCCACAGGCATCAAGAGGAAAGTTGGAGACAAATACTTCTATTTCCCAAGCTTTATTAGTGTCATTTCAATGACATTTTTAAGACACAGATACTAAGATCTTAAAACATATACAATTTATGAATATTCTTGAAAGCTTTGCCTAACACTCTTCAGGCAAAAATATTCTATATATTTTCTAGTTAATGATTAATCTTCTGTGTTTATAGTGGCATCTGCTATAGTCAAAGATAAAAGGTTTATTTTGTGAGAATAAGCAGATAAATAATTTACAGTGAACTGCTGACTAACTATATACAAATGAAAAAAAAGTGAATTCTGGCAAACTTTCATGGTTTTTGTTTGGGTGGTTTTGGGAGATAGGGACCACAACACAGGAATCAAAGCGATGTGCCTTCCTGTTTTGAACTAGCTAGTTTCAGCTAGTCTGAATTGTTCTGAAAGTCACAGCAGTGCTTTGGGCAAACACATGCAACTTAGGCTGTTCTGGAAGAAGTAATCTTTCTCTTGTTTGCTCTTAATGAGATTCTTCTTTTCCTATGAGAAAATGTTGCCTCGCATAATGCAAACTGAAGAACACTGAAAATTACATGAACAGTGACAGAAACAGTGTGAGAAATGTATCAGGCATGAAAAGGTTTCTAAGAAGATTTAGAATGTTTAGTTTAGGCAAGATGAGAGAGGAATATGAGACACATGAATGTTCTTATCATAACAATAAAATAAGTTAGCTAGTGCTGTCCATTATTGCTCCTAATAAAAGTGGGTGTGATACAATATGTATTTCTATTATATTCAAAATATGTCTTCAGGAATGTTGGAAAGGGGTGGGGTAGCTGTATAGATGGGTAGGAAGAAAGACATTCAGTTATAGTAGACAAAACACATTCATGTTTTCTTAGCTGCTTAATCTGTGTCCGGACTTCTTGACAGATGCATGCCTTGAGACATCTGAGACCTCTAGCACCCTGATTGTCCAGATCTTGTACCTGAGCAGTGTGCTTTATGCTCTGGTTCCTGCTGCTTTGACACTGCTAAATGTTGTCTGCCTAGAAAACAACAGTTTTTAGGAAGAAGTTTGCTTTCCCTGCACATTATTTATTAATTTTCTACCATGAGGGTTGGGTTTTTTTGTAGCTTTCTCTACAGGGGCTGTCAGACCTGGGGTGCTGACAAAGTGAATTCCAGATCTGAAAGGGAAGTGATCTGTATCTGTTCAGGTCCAAACTCACGAATACCTTAGTTATATGATTAAAATTAATAGAAGAGTGCCTTATTAAAATCTATGAGCATCTTCAGACTTACTCTGTTAAATTTGTGAGCTTAGCCCTGTAGGTCACATCCTTCAGGATGCATTTGGATACACTGACTGAACATGCTTGACTTGGTAAGCTGCTTATTTCTGTAGTGCTAAGTTAACTGAGTTCTGTGATAGTTCCTGGATGTCTACTAAAGCCCTCTTATTATTATCAGTTTTTTGTTTTAATGTATTTTAAAAGTGTGATTCTCTTCTGGCTGTGGTAAGTGGTCTTACTATTCATCAAACAGTCTTTAGTTTCTGTCATGTTACTGCTGATATTGAGAGCTGTTCTGATTGTGCTCTAATTTGCCGGTTTTTGATTTTCAGGGATGATTGCCTATGGCATGGCCAAAGGAGCAGTGCACCAGCTTTGTCAGAGTTTGGCTGGTGCCAGCAGTGGCCTGCCATCTGGTTCTGCTGCAGTTGCCATTTTACCGTAAGTGGTTGCTTAGCTGTCTCTGCCTGTGTTGTTTTATTTAGTTACTGCTGTAACCTACAGCCACACAGATATGCTTGCAGTGTCCTATTCACAGCACCCAGCCTCTCAGACTACTCACAGAGAAAGGGGGCATCTTGACTGGATGAACAAAGTGTTACACAAGTCACCCTAAATATGATTACATTCTTTTCTTTGCCTTTGCAAAACAGTAGTGGATGTTAGGATTAAAATTTGATTTACTTTTAACCAGTTTAACTGTAGCCATGCATTGTCTGATTTCTTTATTTCAGTATAGACAGAACTGTAAAAATGAGATGAACTGTTCAGCACAGTTTTAGACTTAGCTGTGTGATAATAGTAAGGCAAAGGATTACTTCAAAGGTTTTCATTTGATTAAAGATGCTTCTTCATAAGGTGCTGCATAACTATGCTTGATTGGTAAAATTAGACCAAGAAAGTTTAGCTAGTATTGTCCTGCTTTCATTTGCATCAGGAAAGCTAGTAAAAAGTGGATGGCCTAGTAGGTCTTCACTATGTTTAATTTTATCAATTCTGCTGCAAAAATTAAAAGTATTTTTCTTGCCAGGTCCGTATCTAGTTCAGGACCCAAAGTTTAAGACCAGAGAGTTTTGTACAGGGATTTGGTACACTACCTGAATTCTCCCTTCTTTTGATTTCCTCACACACACTTCTTCAGGTCAGACAAGAATGGCATTAAATGTGTTTGGATGATTGACACCACCTTCTACAGAGCTTTACAGGCAGGCAGACACCAAGATCACTGGATTCTTGTACATGCTGCTCTTGTGTAGTTCTCATGCAAAACTCTGTTCTTAAGTGAATTTTTGAGAGGGTAAATATACCTTGGATTGTCAACAGTATCTCAGTGAGGGAGTTCTGCAAAGTTAACCCTTTCATGTCATTGTATGTAGCGTAAATATGTATTGTCAAAGTTAAAACTTCCTATGTTTGTGCATGTAGTCTCTCGAAAGCATGGATGTAGTGCATATGTGCTGTGCAGTACATGAAGCTTATTGCTGCCATTCCCTGTCTGGATGAGAGAGGTGGGAAGGGAGCTGCAAGCTAAGTGTTGGCCCCAATGGACAGTTCGTCGGTGAGCCCAGAAGCTTGGGGTTCTAAGTTGGAGCCTCGGATATACATTGAAACTAATGACTACGTTCTGTTAACACACGGGGAGGATGCAAGGGAAATCCATACCACATGGTGTAAAAGTCAAGCATGTTACAGCAGTGAATTGAAGCAGGTGGTGCTCATCAGAAACATGATATATAAATAAAAGGCTTGCTTATCTTTTTTAATCATAGGGTTACCTTAGATACGCCAGCAAACAGGAAAGCAATGCCTGATGCAGATATCAGCTCCTGGACACCCTTAGAATTCATTGCAGAGTGAGTATCTGTGGGATAACTAAGCAGTTCCTCACTGTCCCTCTTGCTGCTGCATCTCAGTGCCTGTTCTTTTTAAATAGGTGTCTTGGATTTGGGTGGATTTTTTTCCTCCATCATCTTATTGTTTATCTTTCTAAATCACATTGGGTTTAATTGCACAGGTTTCCTAACTGGAGAAAATTAGCCTAACGCCATCAACTTCAGTATACATGAGTTATTTCAGCAAGGAAGATAGCCTTAAGCAGTTGGAAGCCAGAGAATTTACTAAAGCCTGTAGACAAATTAAATTGCAGACAGCAGGTGCAGGAGACACCTGGCTTAAAGATAAACTGCAAATAGGCATGTAAACTTGGGTGGGTTTCTTTTTCTTTTAAACACTCTTTACTGCCCAGTTTATGGCATGTTAGTTCAGTTCTCTCAACTGGCAACAATCCTGCTCTTGTTTAAAAAAATTTAGTATTATCCACAAAAACTTGTCCTGAATGATGTTGCAAAATGCTGAAGCTGCAGCTGTATCTTATGTAACGGCCGGCTGAGATTATCTGCCTTACTGTTCTCATTCCTCAGAAGGTGCAGCATGAGTATTGCATTCTGCAATGGGATGGGGAGTATCAGAGTTTCTGCTGAGGGTGAATTTTTACATGTTTTAAAAATCTTTTAGAACTGACAGTGAAATTGAGTTTACCTATTGCTGAGTAGTTTAGTTCTGACATCAGATTTCCTTTTTTGTGAATTTTTTTAAGGTGGATGCCAGAGATGGAAATTTGCAGTTGCAGCTGTTTAGTTGAAGCCTCTGCAGTTGTCTGACGAGGCTCTTTAAAACAGGCCCCATCAACTGAATTTAGCTGGCCTGAAAATGTTCAGAAAAAGAGCCTTAATTTATTGTGCTCCAGAGACGGGGTAGCCAGATGTTGCAGATTTGCAAATTCATTTTTTAAGTTTAACTTCTGAGTAATTTATCCTTATAGGAGAATTCAGTTGATTGTTTTGTTTTGTTTCTAATTTCCTAAAATTTAACCCCAGCTTTGAAAACTGAAAATCTCACTGCCTGTGCAGCATCAGCATCTGTTGGCAACATCTGCATCTTGGGAAGGATGCAGGAAATTCTTTCCAATATGGCACTTGCGTTTTGTGCCCTGGAAGCTCTTGTTGGATAGTGGGTTGTTCCAATATGGCAATTGCTATGTCTGCACCATTGGAAGGGCTGAAGGACCTGTAAAATATCCTTCACTTTCTCTATTCTATTTTGAGGAAGGAGTTTATATTGTGTTTTGATAAGGAGTGTTCTGGTCTGCTACCTAGAATGTATCCATCTTACTCAGCACTATTTTGGATGTCTTACAGCTTTTTTTCCTCCCACTGAGACCACTTTCACAGTTAAATGTTGAGATGTTATAATGGCCTGTTGTCAGAGTAATGGGTTTAGCAACTCTATCCTAGCCATAAAACTTTATTTCTTTTATATATATGCTATAAGAGCAACTTAAGTAGCCCCTCCTTCCCTTTTCCAAATTATTTTTTTAATTGGGAAAAAACCTAGCCACCCTGACAATTTGAGCTCCTGGCCTTTTCCTTTGAGATGTTTTGGAAATCCTGTGTGGTCTAAAGCCCCTTGAATTTCTTTGGACCCTCTGTCCAGTTCTGAGAGTTTGAATCCAGTGATCACATCACACAGAGAACACCAGAGAGAGCAGAAGGAAAAGTAATAGGCTTGTATTTTATTCTTCCTGTCAATATACCTGATAGTAGTTGTTACTTTTTTGTTCTTTCTCACCCTGTTTTATCCATTTATTTTAAAACAGAACCTTTTATAACTGGATGACAGGAAAGGATCGACCAAGCTCTGGCAGTCTAATCCAGGTGATAACTACAGGTGGGAAGACTGAACTAGTTTCAGCAGCACATCTTTGATGTCAGTCACTTAAAGTGATGAAACTTCAGCAAAGGAGAAGCTGTGGAAAATCTGTCCACCAGTATAATCTGAATGGTCTTCTGTATCCAGTGTCTGTAGTTATTCCGTTAATTGAACCAGATTTCAAGTAATACTTCTGTGTTGTCAGTTGTGAGCTATCAGCATTTGTTTACCAAATAATATCAACTTGTCTGTAAACGAAAGTTGCAGGCTTTGAAGTCTGTAGATGTCCTAGTCCTGAGCATTATATGGCAACTTACCTGTTTTCTGTGAAATGGGAATTGTGCTTAACTATGTCATGTGATTGCATACATAATGGTTGGATTTTTTTCTCTGTCAGTAAGTGTTTCTGGCAACTTACTGTAACTCTTTCAGTATTCTGTCTTTTTCTGTCTGAGACTATAACCCCACCCCTGCCTATTATGTTGTCTGTAGCCATAGGGGACACCACAGGCACATATCATATCCTCGTCGTGTAACACTTTTCTTGTGAATGTTCCACTTGAGTTAATGAAACTGAATAGAGATTACTCACTTGAGAAGGAATTCTTAATTTGCCTTACAGTTCATAAGCTGCTCTCAGGCCTACAGTTGAAGGATAAAACTGTCATTCTGTCAAATGAATAGTATGCCTTTCTCTTAGTCATGATGGTTCTTGACTTTTTTGAAAAGCAAAGTGCCATCAAGAAGTAGAAAAAATGCAATTCTGTTTGAAAATGGAACTTCTTGTGCTAAATAAATGTATACTGTTTTATGTACTGGTTGTCTCCATTACTGTAATCCCAATATCTTGATAACATTTAATTGGTTTAGTTGAAAGTACAGTTCAGTTGTGGTAAAGGACTTAACTTTTTTTTACTTATTTAATTCTGATCATGGTGCATGGTGTTTCTGCCAAAGATCTACTAGCCATGCACAGAGGCAGGCCTTCAGCTGGAGCAAATGTTTTCTTAAACTCAACCATGTTATGTGGAAACACAATTCAGATGCAGAGTGCAATCATTACCTGTTCTGAGCATAGACTTACATGGAATGAGTACTCTCGGATTTTTGGGAACATCTTGAAAGCAATTAAATATAAAAAGTTGTGTATATGTTCTCCCTCTGAACTTTTTTTGTTTTTATTAACTTCAGGCTTCTGCTGGGGAAGGATTTAGTGCCATGAGTCAGGAAACCTTTCCCCTCTTTCCACTGGAAAAGCTCACATGTGCCCATGTTAATTTTAACATGGAATGGTTGCCTGTTTTGGTATGACTGTCTCTTGTCTCTACTTGTTTTGTTTTGCTGTATGCAGAGGTGGAGGGGAATTTTTCTGTCCTGTCGAAACGGTCCAGGACTGTCAATTTGTAAATCTGCTTTTGATTTTAAGTGAAAAGCTCACAATGATGCTGCTGCACCAGCAGTTTCTACAGGCTCAGGGTACAGACAAAAACTGCAAGGCACTGGTAGGGAATGAAACCCTGGGGTGCTACTCAATTATTCTGGAAAAGGGGGTAGCTATCATACTACAAACTAACATGATTTGAAGGCTTCCCTTTGCCAAGCTAGCTAAAAGAGTGAATAGTATTAAAGCATAATTGTGAATGGAAAACTTCTGGATTAACTTTCATCAGTTTTCAGGTATGAGCAGAAAGATACAAAAATGACATTATTAAAGCTGGAGAGTGAAAATAGAGGTGAGTGTGTGACAATGAGGCAAGTGTCTGTTAAGCTTGCTGCTAAAGGTGAGAGATTTAACCTGAGGAGTTTGATGTTGAAGAGGCTTTTTGTGACCAGTTTCATCCTGTATCTCTCTAAACTTAATTTCAGTTAACTGTCTAGGAGTAAAAGCCACCCTGCCACTGCAAACATCTGGGTTGCCTGGCTTCTTCAGCTGGCCCAGAGATCTGGTTGTGCTGTGATTAGATGTGTCTTTGTGTGGGTGTGTTCCATATGGATGAGCTCCCTGCAGTGCCCACACACTACAACTGGAGACTGTAGGCCTGTTGTGAAGATTTTCACAGAGTTACGTCACGGTTTGGGCTGGAAGCAACCTCTGAAGATCATCTAGTCCAACCTCCCTGTCAGGCAGGGATGTCTTAGTGCTTATTGCAGACATAAGTATGTGGATGAATTTCCACTCTAGTGTTGATGAGAACCTCTGAATTGCTCATATTTTTATTTTGCTATTTATATGGCACGAATAACAACGCTAATACTGCAGAAGTTAGACACTTATCCTACTTTAAGGGAATGTAATAGGTGTATTAAGCAGCTGAATTTACTGTGTTTTTTTACTTAGGACTGTACAGATGTTGTCATACCAAAAAAATCACATGCCCAGAGCCTGTTTAGTAGGGCGTTTTCCTATGCAACCTTCCTTCAAAGATGTGCGCTGTTTATTAGGGAGGAAGTCAGTGAGGTCTGGGGAAAAATAAAACACAAATCACATCAGATCAGTCCTTCTTGCACTACATCCCACTTGTGCTCAGCATTCTGGGTTTCACAAGTGTAATATTGCTTGAAAAAAATTATTTCTAGATCCAAGCCAATGCACCTTGGAGAAGGTGATGCAATTGCATGGCCCAGCCCTAAACACAGTTCCAGTCTCCCCAAAATGGGATGGCTCTTGCACATGGCAGCTGATACAAAGGTGCAGGGATAAAACATAGCTTTGTCAGAAAGCCAGGGCAGCGGGGACAGGCCTGCTCTGTATGAATGGGTTTTTTTCCTACAGATTTAGAGAAATCAGATTTTAATAAAGCACACATAAAAGGCTTCTGCAGTAGAATATCAATAGTACCGTTATAAATCCAAAGACCTCTGAGCACTGGAAAAGAGCTTGTTTTTGACATTCCAGGTGCTAAGTGTGTGGGAACTTGTGCTGCTGTCTGGACTATGGCTGCTGTCTTGCAGAGCCTGACCTGTGTACAGTCCCTTTGCTTTGCAGAACCTTTGGTTCATTACAGGGTTGAGTCCAAAATGTATTTTACCAACAGGTTTAATTTGTTTGGTTATATTTTCATGAGCAAATTAGTTTTCTACCAATTATTTAATAAAACCTGCCACAAAACAAAGATTCAGAATCATGCCCCACATCCAAGGAAAATGGAAGTTTCCAAATACAATGATAGCTGAGTCATTTAGCAGGTGCAGTTCTACAGTAACCCAAATAGCACTTTAAAGTATTTTGTTGCAATAATTATGCTAAACAAGCATGATTTTTTTTTTTTAATAGTGGAATGAAAACTACTACCACAACAAAAAGTAACATTTATCATCTTTCTTCTTCCTCGTATTGGCTCACTGGAAGAAAACAGATGGGGACTGCAATAGCATGTGGAGATGCTTCAGACTAACCCTTGCAGTGTTGAACAAGGTGAGAAGTAGGCAGACATCTGAAAGGCATTGCAGAAGTCAATAGCAAATGTCACTTGAGATTTAGATCTCTGTCAGATGCTGTTATTCTTGCACTTCCTGAAACACCATGTTCTAAAGGATTTGCTCTATAAATACGTCTGGTCCCAACACGGTCTGTGAGGGCTCTCAGGGTATGATCACAGACTCCCACGGCTAA
>NW_008236769.1:4315435-4331085 GCF_000691975.1 Corvus brachyrhynchos
GGAATGCCAGTAGAGGGCAGAGACTTCCACTGAATTCGGGAGATTACTGCTAAGGAATATCTTTTTATCAGTGAAGATTTTAACCATGCTACAGCCTCTACTGAGAGGCTCATCCCCATTTCTTGCTTTAGTGCCCACAGTCCCACCCTTCTGGCCTTTCTTACACCAAGCACATGCAGCCTACTCCCTATACCAGTTCCAGAAACCAATCCATCAGCTTCAAGCAGAACAAACCAAAAAATAGCAGCAACACCCAACAAACACCACCACTCTCAATACACAGACATACTCATGCACAAAAGAAAACAACAAAAAAAAAGAAGTCAAGACTGTGAAGGGAGTCCCACAGCAGGGTGTACTATTGCTTTTGACATGTTATCAGCTAGTGGAAAGGCAATATTTTGTAACACAGCTTTAAGGGCTTGCACACAGGTTATTTAACTACTGTACTGCACATAAGGGTGTAAGAATTTCCTAACCCAAACAAAAGAGCCAGCATCTGTTCAGACTGGATTGGTATTAACAAAGAGGTGGAATTTGGAGACAAAAATTAATTACTGTGGGGTTTTGAGTATTAAAGTCTAAACTCCTTTGCCTGTGAAATGGAGGAATGGATAATATTTTTTTTAAAAGCTATTTAGGAGGGAACAAAAAATAGCAAGACACACAACTGTCATTTCTATAGTTTAATATTCATTATTCAGTGCCTCCTGTAGATATGAACCACGCCACTCATCTTAGTACTTTCCTTGTATGAACTTCCTCTTAAGCACTTTCTAAGTACATACTAGGATATTCTTACAAATAGAAAGCATAGTAAAACCTTAAGATTGAAACCCTCGGTTTCTGGTTCTGTTTTGGCTACTGGTCTGGTGGAAGACTTTCAATACATCTCTGTATCTGTGGCTCTTATCCCAAATATATATGAGACCATTTTATAGTGCTTTGAGATCTACTGATGCATCAGAACATATGAATGAAACACAGTTATCTCTGTGGGTGCAATAATAGAAACTCAAAATACCTCTTTTGTTCATTGAACTTAATGTAAAATTGTGACCACGAGCCAAAGTCAGACCACTTTGTTACCACCAGTCATATTTGGTGATTTGCAAAAGAAGCGCTGTGTCAAAGACTACCTCAGCTTGGTAGTTTGGACATCACTTACCTGTGTATTTGATAGTATGTAGTAATATTTTCTCTCCAGGACAACAGGCATTAGTTTTTCATGACTATCACAGCTGGAATTTAAAAATACATTGTTGATTTTAAATTTGAACAAACCAATAACTCTTTCTATCAATGTATCCTTACATCTCAGTGAGGCAGGGCTGAGGTTATAAAAGAAATGGCCCTCATAGTAAATTCTGGATCAACATGAGTTCGTGTGATAGTTAGCTTTTTTATTTAAGACCATACACAAATATCACCTGAAAGAAAACATCTCGGGCCCCCAGGAAGATATTTTTTCCAGTTGTTGAGATCCTTCTTATATGACCAGATGTCCAGATTTTTTTTCCACCCTCCATGAGAACAATGACCAGACTCCTAAACTGCCAGCTTCTAGTTTCAAAGTCAGTGACTCATATCCTGGGCGGCAGGACATAGCTATGTATGCCCTAAGTGCCTCATGCATTGGTTGCACTAATCAAAAAAATCAGTCCATAATCCAGCAGGGGTTAATGACCTACTTTATCCACATTACTTGATAAATAGCTTTAACATGACAAAATTTTGTGAATAACGTATTTTCTTTTTCCTTACAGCCCCCCAAAAACATCCTGTTTGCAAATTCAGGCCTTTCTTCTACCAAAGTGTTACCCTGAAAGCCTTTACACCATCAGTATAGTTAGCATGTAGGGAACCCATGGTATTAGCAATATGAGGCCACACAGACGTGTAAAAACATCTACCCTTCCCCAGTCTCAGCTTCCCTTGTTTTTCCCTGTGGTCTCTCAGAGCAGACTTGCTCAGAGAGGTGTCAGGCAGTGTAGGAGGTTGAGGTGCTGTGCTTCTAATGGTTTTCTCCTCCACTTTGCCTACTGGTTTGCCTGCTGCTCTGTCCCCTGGTGCCTCTGCTTTTGCCACCTTGCCAGGGGGTGGGTTGAAGGCTCATCTGATGAGATTGCAGGCATGCACCATGTTCCTGCTGCAGAGGGGGTTTTTCTTCACCATGCTGGTAGAGAAGATGAGCATAAGTCATGCTTAGCATACAAATGTCTTGAGTGCTGTAGAAAAAGACATGGACATCATGTGCAGGATAAACGGAGTGGGGAGGACAGGTTATTAACGATGTAGGAACTGTTTAGCTGGCACGCAGTCATGTATGCATTTAAGAATCTTTTTTTGGTGGCTCTTAGGAAGGGCCAAGTGGTGTTTGCCTGTATAGACAGAAGATGGTATGAAATACTGTTTGAAGGGGCAAGGACAATTTCCCAGCTGTGGGCTGCTTGCTGTGCACTGGGTACAGCAGTCTCCTGGGCAGCACTGCATCATGCCCAGGCATGTGGCTTCTGCAGCCCCCGGTCACCAGGGCTAAACAAATAGGTGGATTCAAAGTAACAGAGGTGGATAACTGTATCTTTCAGAGAGCAAGAGTTGAATTTTCAGACAAGGTAATAGTTAATTGTCTCATGAGGATCTGATACCTTTTGAAATACTGTTTAAAATTGGAACAAAACAGGAATTGTCAGTCTTCAAGTGTCTACTGTTCATTTCCAGTGGGGGCTGAGTTTTCAAACTAACATTTTCTCCTTAACTCTTGAGCTTTTACTTAGTAACTTGCCAATACCACTAGATTTCAGATAAGGGGATACACCTCCTCTTTTTCTAACTTCCAGTTTCCCAATTGTTAAATGGTTAAAGTCAATACGCTCTATTCAGAAAAAGATATCAGGTGCGTCTGCTGTTACATACATCTTCTACAACAAAATTACTTGGGTAAACACCTTCAGGATGAACACTTTCTAAAAGCTGTAGCAAATTTGAGTTACATTCCATCATTTAATGCATTAATTTCACCTCAACCATAGTCAACAGGGAGCAGATGAAGACAGAGCAACTCCTTTGTGTAGGGCTGCATTGTGTGGATTTCATGCAGAGACTGACTGCAGCTAAACATGCTATAATTAAGAAAATTCCTAATGCTAGGGTTTTTTTCCTATAATACTTTTTTGCTGAGGGTGGCATTGACAGGGTAATTTTGAAGTTCAACAGGAAAAAAGAGGGATTGATCTTAAGTAGTTTTGTTCCACTTACTCGTTAAACTTATCATTCTTTGTTCTCTTCATTTTTTTGAGATCTCAATCAAAAACCCTTTATGTGAGGCATGATTCCAGCCACTGTGATTATAGGTTTCTTTGGATTGCTGAGCAAAGTGGAAGTGTTAACAAGAAAGGGTCTCTGATGTGGGTGAACTTATGCTAGAGCCTTAGAGCACAGTCTGTTCTGATGGAGAGCAAGTGGGAACAGTACTGGAGGATGATGGTGATACTGAAGACTGGGATAAAATGGATGGGTGAATTAAGAACAAACATGGACATGAGAAAGATGGGGTTACTCTTCAAACTGAAGGTAAGCATACAAGCCCAGAACATATGGCTAGAAGTGGAGCTGTGCAATGCCCCTGTTTTCATGTTGAATAGAAAAGCAAACCTAGGGTTGTACTAGCACTAATTTTCAGGGTTTCTTGTGCAGGTATCAACATCATACTGAAGGACCAATGTTCTAGGTAAAGAAGGAAATCATGGATTTATGTCCAAGAGGGGAAAAAACACTTAAGAGAGGTGAATTTGAGATAAGAATTAGGTAAAACAAGCATGAATATTAGCAAAGTATTTTCTTCTGTTTCTTGATTCTTTCTGTGTTCAGGGAACTGATATTCCATGTGTTCTTTATGCAGTCATTAAAAATATCAACTAACTTGGTCCATGTCCAATACAGTTGAAACTATCAACCAGGTGATAGAAAAAATACACCTGTTCTATTAGAAAGGATGAAATTTTAACCCCTGATCTGTACTTCCTGAACAAACAAGGTTATCTTGTATTGCTAACCTCAGGAAAAAACCCTGTGCAAGACTGTTAGGTGGATAGGAAAGTGGTTGCATGGTCACATCCAGAGGGAAAAGACAAGACTTTGGAGTGACCTAATTGTGCCCTTCCAGTACCTACAGGGAGTCTACAAGAACGGTGCAGAGACTATTTACAAGAGCATGTAATGATAGGGCAAGGGGAACAGTTTCAAACTTTAAGAGTAGGTTTTGGTATTAAGAGGAAATTCTTTAGTATGAGGGTGATGAAGTACTGAAGCAGGTCACTCAGAGAAGCTGTGGATGCCCCATCCCTGGAAGTGTTCAGGGCCAGATTGGATGAAGCTCTGATCTACTTGGTCTAGTGGAGGGTGTCCCCGCCCATGGCAGAGGGGTTAGAACTTTGTGATCCTTAATGTCCCCTCCAACCCAGGCCATTCTGTGATTCTCCTTGTGGTAATGCAGACCTCCCACAGTGTGTCATGAATTATGCTGACTGTTTTTCAGAAAAACACTCTGTACCTCTGCTTCTCTCATCTCTATTTTAAGGAGTGTAAGAGATGAAATTCAGTCTTCTTTCAGTTCTTTCCATTTTTCAGAAGACATTCAGATAACTTGTCATGAAATATCACATGGGGTAAGACTCTGAATGTAGCTATCAATGCTTCAGTGCTTGCACTGGTCATTGAACTGGCATTTTGAGTTCTCAGTGCCCTGAGAACTGAATGTTCCCCACTGCTTCTAGCTTAATAACCTGAAGTTATAAAATGTTTCATGGCAAGTGCAGTGAAAATGAAACTACAAAATGTCTGGTTTGTTGCTACTCACCATCAATTTTACCCTGACAAAGCCCCACCTATGGAGCTGTTTGGAGCCAATATTCAAAAGCCAACTTGTCTTCCATTCACTGAAAAATGAGTGTTGGAAAATTAAACTTTTCGCCTGTAAATTTTTGGCTAATAGGATGTTTTTTGTCAAGTGAACTGGTATAAGATAGAAAAAGTTGATCTTACAAGTTTCAGATCAGATTCTATCAGTGTTAATGTCACATCTATGATTCTTTTTAGCCAGTGGCACTAATTGTAGGCATGCCAAAGTCAAACATCTTCAAAAACATATACTTCCACCTATACAAAGTCCTGAAGTCCCTATAGACCCTGAATATGGTTTAGTGATATCCATTGTCACCCAATCAAGCCAGATGTTTCCAACTGGAATACAGACTAGTTGTAAATTAACCCAGATATGGCAAAAGTGCAGGCATCATAGGTCAAGGTTCAGCCTGAGCTATTTACTCTACTTAAAAACAGTTTTAAAATATTGATAACAAAGCACCTGTAATCTTCTTATCTGAAATGCCTCTCAGAAGCTCAGAGTGTTCAGAAAGGAACAGGACCAAAGAAAATACACTTATTCAGTTAATTTTTATTTTGGTTGCAGTTGGGAATTAGTGTCTCAACATGCTTGTTTCTGTCGCAACTTTGTCTCTTCTTTGCTCTTCTAGTGCTTGATTCTAAATATCTTTCCCCAAATGGCCTCTACTGCTCACTGTTGGAAATGCCAAGACAGATGGACTGGCTGTGGTATAATACACTAGTTCTTATATTTTTTTTTTTGCATTTTTATCTTGCTACTAACCAGACAGGTCAACCTAGAAATTAGAATAAGGTTCCAGTCGTTAGATCTATGAGGTTTTGGATCAGCTTTTTCAGTGGGATTAGAGAGAGGTAAAGTACTGTCCTGTGTTCTAGATGGAGATTGTTAAATTTATAAGTATTTTGTGATGTGACCACGTGTGACATGAGGGGCAAGCCTTGCTAATCCTAGGAGCTTTCTTCATTCCACTGCAACACCAATGTTTCTTTATGTAAAACCCCCACAACACTCTGCTCCTTACAAGTCTCTTTTGCACCTCTGGAAACCAGGAATAAGGCTGTTTAAAGATGATGAGATGAGTGCTGGCAGTAGAGATAGCAACAATCTGCCTTTGTCTTGAGAATAAAACAACAAGATATATTCATTTGATGGCAGATGTCAAGTCATGGAAATTACAGATTAAAAATAATTTATGTAGGAAACAGATTTTACATCTCTCGACTTCTATTTTGAAAGAGGGTCACATTAAAGCACCATCATATAAATGCATCATGGGAGCAAAGAATATGAGAAAGGCAGTGCACTAACAGTGACCTACATCCCGGGGCATACCAAAGCCTCAGCAACATCAGACAACATCGTCAGAGCGGCCATTTAACTGTCAGCCACATGATTTGTAGCTGGCTGCAGTAAGGACTAAAAATGTAGCATGTTAGACACACATTATAGAGGAAGAAAAAAAGCAAAATAAATTGGCATCGCTGAAGTTTTTTTCAGATTTTAACTGGAAAGTGGGTAATTCCCACTCACACTACCCATTTCTTTAATTGCAAACTATTTATATAGGAAGGACTCACTTTTTTTTCACTTTCTCTGAAGGAAAAAAAGTGCAGATATGAAAAACACAGGTTAAAAATAAGTGCCACATAAAGGGGAGCACAATATCTTCATTGTCTCTAGACTGTCAACTCAAATGGACAGAGATTAAGCTAAGGCAGGAGACACAGCTGTGAACCTGTTCTGGCCCTTGAGAAACTGCAATTATTTTATAATTAGTGTCTTTTCAGTCTTTAAACTACTTCAGGTTCTTGCTTGTTCTGCTCAACCACTTCAGTATAAACCCTAGGATCAGTGTCTTTCAGGTGTCTCTTCAATGCTGTCCCTGTAGTGCCTTCCTTCCTGTGGTTTAATTCCTGCCTTGTGGAGTGCTGGGCAGAGTTGCACAGGGAGGGGGAACCATCAGCTTGGAAATGTGTTTCTGGCTCTCTCTCCTGAGGAGAGGGAAACAGAAATTCTGATGTGATGAAGCATCACGTCTGATGTGAAATCATCACTGTTTTTCTTTTTTTAAAAGAAACCTGCTCTGTGTCCAAGAATGGGGGGCAGTAGCCATTGGTGTGTGAGCAGACTCTTCAGAGCTGGGAGCACAGACAGCTGGTATGTTGAAGACACCTATGGGAGAACTTGTAGACTGCTGAGACTTGTAGACTGTTCTACAAAATTTCTGTGCTATTCCTATTGCTGCAGAATGTTATTGCTGGTCATGCAGTACCTGATCCTAACAGTGTGTCTGCTCTGCCCCTTGAGTAAGCTGCACCGTATTTGAGTAGCATGTCTTGTCCTCAAGAAGGACACTGGTTGAACTGGTTTTTCTAAGGTCAGGAGATAGGATTCAGAAAAAGAAAAGAAGAAAAACATCAGTAGTTAGAGAAATCTGTTATTTAGCAGATGTTCTTGCATTTCTCCATGAAATATTTCTGCTGTTGCTGATGTTTTGAATGATGGCTCTCAGTCATGAAGAGAACTGTTTCTCTTCTATCACAGGTGAAGTGTATCTAAGTTCCCTGCCTCTAGTCCTTAAAGCCAGGAGCTGCACTGTTAGTTTGTTGGTAACTTTTTAAATGATCCCTCCTATTATTAATACTCTGAGAGAAAGACAGCAACATTTTCTTGCCTCTGCCATGTACAGCCTTATCAGACAGAGGTAAATGTAAACTACAGCCTATTCTGTGATCCTTAAATTGCCCTCTAAGCTTTATTCTTTCAGATGGAAGTGAGGCTTACTGGATGGTAGTTTTCCAGGTCCCCCTTTTCCTTTTAGAAGATGGGAGTAACACTGGCATTCCTTCAATCATCAGGCACCTCTCCCATCCTCCATGATTTTTCAAAGATGATGGAGAGTGTCCTAAAAACATCTGCCAGCTCCTTCAGCACCCATGGGTGCATCCCATCAGGGCCCATGAATTTATGGCTGTTAAGTCTGTCTAGCTGATCTCTAATCTAACTGTGACTAAGGGGAAGTCTTTCTTTCTCCAGCATTCCTCTCTTACCAGGACAGGGACTCCTGAGGGCCAGCCTCAGCAGTAAAGACTGAGGCAAAGAAAGCATTCAGTAATTCCACCTTCTCTGTGTCTTCCATCAGCAGGACACCCATCTGATTCTGCAGCAGCCCCATATTTTCCCTAGTCTTCCTTTTGCTGCTGATGTACTGGCAGAAGCCCTTCTTGGTATCCCTTGCCAAACTCAATTCCAAGTGGGTCTTGGCCTTCCTCTGCATACAGATAGGAACATTGCATGCAGGATCCCTGCATGCAATGTTCCTATAGCTCTCCCTTGTGACCTGTCCCTTTTTCCACATCCCATACATTTCTTTCTTCCATTTGAGAAGCTCCCTCCTCATCCATGCAGATCTCCTGCACACTTTGCTTGATTTCTTGCTCACTGGAATACACTGGAAGTGATGCTTGAATACTGACCAGCTGTCTTGGCCTCCCCTTACCTTCTAGGGCCAAAACCCATGGGATTTCTCTAGGGGTACTTGTTTCCTGTTTAGTTACTGGTGACTAAAATGAGCTTTCAATACAATGGTTTGGGTTGGAAGGAACCTTGAAGACCATCTACTTCCAATCCCCCAGCCACAGCCAGAAACTACCCCACAGCATAAGGAAACTGGATTTAATCCGCTAATTATCAGATGTCACTCTATAGGCATTTATTTATCAATTAAAATCACCCAGGACATGAATTTATATATTGTGGCAGTAAAAGTACGTAGGGAGGCAAACAAAGCACTATGAGGCATAAGTGGGAACTTAATTTACACACGCTAGGATGAATATACTGTATTTCAGAGCAATGATTCACCACTGAAGGTTCACTGGTTTTCTATACAAAAATCAAAGCAGCTTTCTGCAAAGGTTTCTTAGAAGTCCAAGCTTAAGACAGAAGTCTTTAACAAGGATTTAATCAAATTCTTTAGCAGGGTGGTTCTGGTATCGTTACGAAAATAAAATCACTAATTTTCACATTAGCAGCTATTCTCTAAATAATTTTAACATAATGGCAGAATCCTTTGTGTACTGAAAGATTTCAAAAGGGAGATGAATCCATGCACACAAACTGACACAAAAAGTTTCAAGCAATTTAGAAGATTTGATTGTTTGTCTCAAATGAGCAGTGGATATTCTGGTTTGGACATCTCTTTTCTGTGATTATGTTCAGTAGTTAACTTGATGTACCAAAGAAAGTTCTCTTTTTCAGTGGAATTAAATGCAGTCTATTTTAAGAAAGAGAGAAAGAAAAGTCATGAGTAGGATGAGATGCTTTTTAAAAGCTCATTTAGGGAAAAGAAAAGGTAATTTAATACTTTGTAATGTTTGAAAGGCTTGATTTAAGGCAAAATTACTAGCCAGTTTAGATTATTTTAGCACTAATGGAATGAAATTTTCCTTTTTTTTAACAACTAAGTCTGTAATGAGGAGATTCAAGCTGACTGAAAGTAGTAAATAGATTATAAATGCATTTTGTGAAATTAGAGAAAAGATTCTTTATTCTTATGTATATTACATTAAACTATCAAACAGCTTTCAAAAGTTGCTTTTTCAGATGGGGAAAAACCTGTCCCTTTCCTTTACTTCTACGTAATGTTTTTGGTGTGTAAATGTATATGAAATGCAGAAAACAGTAAGAAAGTATGTCTGAGGAAATTTTGGTGTACACATTTTCCTTCCTCTTTAAAAAAGAAGGAAATGGGGAAAATGCAGTAAAAATTGCAAATACTTAAAAGGAAATAAAATTGTGACTAAACCAAATTTGGTTTTCTATAAGGAACAGATGGAAAAATTCTCATCTGTTTTACCAAGAAATGCTGAAACTTGTCTTTTGAGCTAGTTACTGATTCAGAAGTAATTGAAGAAAAAATCTTTTTCTTCTTTATTTCAAAAGATTTATCATCTTTAGGATGTGGCTTCCCCCTTCATGGAATAGGAGGAAGATTGATTAATATCAATACATAGGATGCAAATTCCCTTCCAGTCCACCGTGTCTTTGAAAATACACTTTATCTGAATGTTGGCAATCCAAGGATTGCATGAAATATTAAGAAAATGTGCATTTACAATCTGCTAAGTACAAAACAGAAGAACAAAACCACTGAATAAACATTTTTGTTTGCATAACATAGCTGTATTGTGCCAAATTACAGCCAATTTAAGAAAAATCATTTAGTCACACCAGATAAAAGAAATATTTTTCTTACATTCACCCAGTGGCAAAATGCTATGTAATCTCTGCCTTAAAGATCTATCAACGCACGTTCCAACTCTCCTCATTCCTTTTTAATTCTTTGTACTCCTGCCACTGTTTATGCAAACCTTTTCCTCTATCACCAACATCACTGACATTGTTCAAGTGGCAGGACAATCAGTGTGGTTAGTACGGGGTTCCTCATATTCTCTGAATGTACATAATTTTCTTTGCTGTTCGGTGCTGTCAGCAGAATCCAGTGAAGATTGCAGATGGTTGCCCTAGCGTTTCAGGAGATAGGACTTTTATTTCACTGATTCTAAACCCACTTGTCTTCTCATTGATTTGTTTACTTTTTGACTATGCAGAGTTAGGACTAAGGAACCCGACTAAAGGATGAGGGATTAATGGAGTAAAACCTGGTGAATCTCCCTAGACAGAAAGGATTCAAACATATAATACCACAAGAATTTCTCCTCACCCTCCTCCACTTGTGAATCTTCCTTCAATTTTCTTAAGAAAGGAATGGCTTTTTGCTTTCCTTGTGGTAGACAGCTTTATTTTATATGAAATTTCAAGAAGCATAGGAATAGGAAAGGAGGAATTTTAGCCAGAATTAATAGGCGCAATTCAGGCAACAAGAGAAGGTGGTTGTTTAGAATCTGAACAACATTGTGCCTGTCTAGCACATTGTCACAGAACAAGTGAGAGGAACAAGGGGATCTTGATTCTTTATCTAAATTCTTCACCACTACCCTTCATTTAAATATAAACAATACTTTTGTACTTATAGAGCGAGAGGTGTAAGTTGCCAAGGATCATGTTGGGACATTGTATTTTATGGGGCTAGAAAGTAGTAGTTTTGACTGGCTTTGCTGGGAGTCTGTACATGCACAATCAAAAATAATCTTGTTCCCTAATCAATTAATTTAAAAGGTTTTCTGTATATGATAAGGAGAAAATATTTTCTTGAAATATTTAATTAGGATAACATATTTTAAGAACAGTAAACCAAAATATTTATGAGATTTTCTTATTCTTCATAACTTGCAGGCAATATGCCTGTAATACCCAACCAAATATTTAATTGATAGTATATTAGAAAACTTTGAAACAGTAGTTTACCAGTGAATGGTCTATAAAAGTTAGTTTAATTGATGCAAGATCAAGGGGTTTTTTAACTGTTTAATAGGGTAGATTAATTAAAGAGACAATGCTATAATCCCTCTCTATTCATGAAAATATAATGAAAATATCTGGTACAGAAATGACTTCAATTTTTTTTTCTTCATCTTGATTATGAGGTCAAATAACACTAAATCCCTGTGCAAGGAGCAATATGCAGACCTGTTAACATTATTTTCAGGACACAGTATAGCCTGAGACTTATAGAAGAAAAAACACTCATCCCTCCAAAAATTGTACATTTTACTTTGTAATGTACTATATGCAGTAGATGTTGCTATGGAAGTCTTAATATTCTTAACATTCTTTCTGACTTTGAAATGTCATTAAGTGATATGGTACCATATTAATAATTAGACATCCAAAATAAGGTAAATGCATGAAAATGTGTACAAAAATCTCAGAATAATAGAATCATTGTAAGTAATAAGCTGATTTGATAGAACATCTTTCCAGACTTCTAATTGCAGTTGTAATCTGTCTGCACCAAAGGTATGATGTTTACTCAAGCAATGTCAGCAAAATAGCAATGCTAATTTCATAAACATGGGAAATTTAAAACTTTTTTTTCCCCTTGACTGCCACTTGGGCTTGTCTGCTTCTCTGCTCCATCCTGGGACCAATCAGTGACTGATGTTCTACAGAGTCTGAAGGAGCAGTGATACTGCAGGCTGCATCTGCCACCTAATAAAGGAAAGTTACTTTTTTTAAAATTTACTGGCCTTTGAGGTAATTTCAGTGTGTGCCATTCTGACAGTACCATGCTAACGGTTTTTGTGTAGCATCACCAACCTTTATTTTTCTTACTTAGTTACAACTTTGATTTTCCAGTGTTATGTCAGAATTAGTTCAGTAAAAGGTCCTGCTGGGTCTAGATTGATTGCACTGTGCTCTTCTGATTTGACATAAACAGACATTCAGGACTGAACAGCTGTCTTGCCATCACTTCAGGCTTTTGCTGTAAATATAACAATTTCAACAAGGGCTGAATTACTCTTCCTTTAAGCATGCCTGCTTTCTGTTTCATGTATTACTGACAACCTGCTAAGGAAGAAAATTACAGTCAAAAATCATGGCAATTCAGGTTGCCACAGGATAGAGAGAGCAGCCATACAAAACGTTAATTATCACAGTATGTGGAAGAAAAATTTACCCAAATTTCCCTTAAACTGAGGAGCAGTGCCTTGAACAGTGTTACTTCTGGGCTAATGCTGAAATGAGCTTTGGAAAGTAAATCAATGAGTAAAGGCTTAATACAGTAGATTTATGTATGCTGTCAGTTTCTAGGCAATATAATTATTGTCAGTTTTCTGCCTCTAGCTACTCTTTTAGCTTCTGGGAATAATGAGAGAATGTGTTCAGCCATGTGACATTCTTTCCTTTGCAGAGCTAACCGCTGTTTCCCCTGTGGTGAATCTTGCATTTTAAAGAGCTCTCACACATTCTTCCATGAGAATTTTGTAAAATACCATGTGACAAAATATCATTTTACAGTATTATAGCTGAAGTGGCTTTCCATATCACATAGGTTGCTGAGAAATCAATGTCAAGCTTGGATCCACAGAAATGCACGATTTTAAATAAACTGCAAGTCAAAAGATGCATTCTTTATAAAAATCTTCATAGAAAGCTGCAGAGTGACTGTATGATAGATGTGTTTGATTCATCATGACAAGACACTGCATGGTCGACCCCCGAATATTATTTTTTAGGGATGTTCTTGCTTTCTTCCCTCTCTTTCTTGTTGTCCTCTCTCTACACCGTTAGCCCAAAATGATTGCAGATCCTACAGTCTGAGTGGCTGTCCTTAAAATCATTCTTTATCAGACTATGAGAGCTGGTGAATTAGTGTGCTGTAAAGTCTCTAGATTAGCAGTTCAGTGTTTAACTGTTTCAGAGAAGCTAGACTGCTTTTTCTAATTTGTAGTCTTGATCTTGATCAGGAGAACCAATATTTTCTAAAGGTTTTTTTTTTTATACTTCTTTTAAATTAAATTACAGCGAAGACTGTTCCTGTTTTGTAATTCTGTGATGCTGTGAGGTGTGACTGGTTAAATCCATGGCACTGTAATTTGAATGTAAAAAGTCATATTGTAAAAATAATATGTAGCTGTCATTACTGCCTCTATGTTCTGTCTTCCTTATAGGGCCATGCATTTTGGATCAAAATACTCACAGAGGTGCATGGTCTAACTGGAAATGCACATTTGTATTAGGAATAGTGCTCTTTCCTGAATGCTGATTCCTAGTAAGAAAGGAAAAGTGATATATCTTTTGTAGTCTGGGGTTTACTGAGCACAAGGGATGTGATCAGTAAGGTCTGAAGTCAGACTAACTGGTTTCAGCTGCTGACTGTAGAATTAATGATCTCCTTGTTTCCTTGGAGGAAGGCAGGGGAAAAATACCTGGTGAAAACCGACAGAATTACTTGTCTCTGAGAGCTGTAGCTGAGAGAATTTTATTTGGATCTGGATTTTTTGTTTGTTTGTATCTAAAAGAAACTGACTTTTTTTTACATAAAAGAGATTAACTTGTCCCTTTTCATTCCTAAAAAACTGCTGAGAAGTAACTATCTTGTCATTTTTAGGTAATTTAGGTTACAAATTAGGAATGCAATGAAAAGATTTTGAGAAATGGAAATATGATCTTAAAACTTACAAATTTTGTCAAAAACAGATTACACATCAATATTTTTCATATTTGTGAATTTATGGGAAATTATAATAATTTCTATAAATGATAAAACTTGAATAAAGTGCTAAAATATAGAAATTTGCCAATAATTTGCCTGTTATTTTAATACGACCTGATTGGAAAATAAAATGTTAGGTCAAAATAAAAAAAAAAATATTAAAGTCTCCCAAAGATTCATTTAAACTATAAGCTTACTATTCTGCAGAATAAATGTGCCCAAAATGATGCAGTTGGTAGCAATAAAGCTTTCATGCTTTAAAGACTAAACAGCTAAAGAAATAGTTTTAGCTGTGGTGTACCTGTAACACTGACACTTGGGGTGCAGACATGGCATCAATGCTCAAAATGTCTGTAACAATTTCACACAGCAAATGTAAAGTTTATGTTTTGGGGTAACATTTCACAGAAGTGTTTGGTGTGCTAGTGGATTACTAGCACATTACTAGCATTGCAGATTTGCCCATGTTCTCCATTCCTCTTTAGGTCTTAAGTGGAAAAGGAGAAGGATTTGAATGAAGACAACACCTTTTTCTGTGTATCACAAAGTTATCACGAATTAATAGGATTTCTTTTCCCTAGTAGAAGGGCGTGTTAAACTGGGATTAAAATGTGGTGTAGGGAGTTATTTTAAGATATTTGTGCAGCAGCTTCTAAAGCCATTATTAGAGATAATAAGATTAATTACAAAAGGATAAGCTTCATTTTGTCAGCCACACAAGGTGTTGCTAGTTTTCATGTGTTTTCATGAGAATGAGACAAATGCTTCAAGAGACTATAAACCAGCATTTACATGGCAACTGTAATGAGCAGCACATAACAGTCCCAAAGCTCCAGAGACATCTAACCTGGGCAGAAGTTGGCTCAGAAACTCTGAATTTACTCATCCCTGGGGGTTGCCTATATAGGAAAAATGTTCTTAGAAAATAAATGAAAAAATATTTAAAGAACAGAAAACTTTCAAAATACCTTTCCTACATATAAAATACACAGAGTATGATTTATTTAAAGAAAATGGAAAACTGAGGAAAGGTTGATTTTTTTGAGGAGTTTTGAAAGTTAGCTCTGATGCAACATGTATCCTTGCCATAAATATGGCAAAAAGAGAGTTTTGGGGCCTGACCTATCTTTAGTATTTCATTTGTTTATGTCTTCAGTTTCATTCAGCCTGCATCAGTTTCCTGATCTAGCTCCAGATGTGGCCCACAGAAGGCAGTGCAGGTCAAACTGACACGGTCCATATGCCAGAATGCAGGACAAGCATATTTTGAGTCATTGCTGCTGCTCTATTTTGTGAATAACACCATATTTATAATAATAACTGCTTTCCTTGATAACCAATAGAGGGTCTCTTACTGAAATTGAGAATTTCTTTGCAGTTCAGGTTCAGAGTAGCCCTGTTCATGTTGCTTCAAACACCTCAAGTAGGGAGTGTTTGACATTGGCTGCTTGAGCCAGGAGATGGCAGAAATGTTAGTGGCAAATGCAAAGGTTGATCAAGGCACAGATTAAACTCCAACAAGCAATCATTGCCACTCTTCTCCCACATTCCCACAGTGGCTGAATGACCTTGTGATACACCACTGACTTCCCTAATTCTTTTCCTCTTTTAACATTTAAAATC
>NW_008236769.1:4331138-4433543 GCF_000691975.1 Corvus brachyrhynchos
TAGAGGTCTGAAGAAAGCCTGGAATAGTAGGTCTGAGAAGAGTGAATTGCCCCATGTCCCTGTGGGCTCTGCCTGGAACAGTTTCACTGTCCTACTGGGATTCTTTCAGGAGTCCCTGTTCTGGAGTAACACAGCACAGGTAACATGGGATGAGGAATTGACTTTTGTGTGCCCTGGGAGTGTTGCCAGAAACACTGGAGAATTAAGTATCTGGCAAGGTCCTTTGCTCACCTTACATAACCCACCACAGCAACACATAACTGGTTGCAAAAGCCAGCCTACAGCGTGGGTTCTTGTGTGATGTGAGCAAAACTCAGGCAGCTTACGGGGAAGTGGGAAACAGTGAGGACTACACTGTGGTATTAGGTGACAAGCTGCTGAAAATTGTCAGGCTAATTAAAACTTCACAAAATTCTTTAAATATCTGATAGGACTATTTTTGTATATGTCATATTAAGATAGTAACAAATTATTTGGAAGTCGTAAAATTAATCAAAGTTTACATTTTTAAATTTTTTCAGATCTATAATTTTTTTGTTAACATAAGAAGGCAAAGAATAGAAATGCAACTATTTTAGACTCCAAAATTAATTAACATCACCTGATGTAATTTATTATGGAATATTATTCTACCACTGTTGCTTAGAAGCTTTACTGCAATGAATTCCCAGTAGTATTAATGGGAATCTTCTGAATAAATCTTATCAGTCCAAGATGCTGTTATGTTTGTTTGATTACTACTGATACAACGAGTTTATACATTATGATGCTTTAATTTTTATTCATTTTTTTTGTCCAACTTGTAATATAAAGTTTTGTGTTTGAGAATTATGCAAAGTGTTAGGCATTCATCCAGAACAATTAACTTCTCCAGTAAAGTTACTCACATAGGCTTTTGTCTGCTAAAATGTCAGCTTTTTTCTTACCTTACAGTTTTTTCTTTATATATTCTTGATGTGATTGTCGCAGATGTTGGTACCTACCATGTATGACTGTAACAAGCATCACACTCATCCTTGTTAGGATCAGCTAAAGTTCCTTACAATGTCAAATCTAATTGTTTCACCAAACTTTCATTACTAACTTGTGTTTCATAAAGGTTATATCATAACCTGTTAATGCAGGGGTCTTAGGCTTCTTGATTGTGCAGTGACATTGTTTTAGACACCAGTTTGAATTCTCCCAGAAGAATCCATGATCCCTTAGCTATGTCTTTAAAAAACTTGTCTTCAGTCTTATCCAAACTTGATTTTTATTTAACTGTCTCTGGAGACAGTTTCATGATGTCAGCTGTCTTCTTGTAGGACATGTCATGTTATAGTGTTACAGAAAAGTAGTTTTGGCAAATAAATGGCAGTGTACATCATTAGGAAGATAAAAAAATCTAGAAAATTCTTAAGGAATCCAAGGACAATGGGGGAAAACCCAAAAGCTAATCATAATGAGGAGTCAGAGAAATCCTAGAGGTGCTATAGATCCATTAACAACTGGAGATAAATTAATACTTAATAATTATAAAGAATATGTAGAAATATTGAGTAAGACTCTCTGTTCTGTACTTGGAAAACTATGTGTTTGCATTCCATGAGGATAAGAAAGTGCTTTTCAGGGCACAAATAGATATTAAAGGATAAACACTTTTAGAGTTGCAGATAATTTGTACCAAACAGTCTTTAAAGAACTAAGAAGACATCTGGCATGCTGGTAATTTTTAATAAATCTTGAAATACTAGACAAAATTCAGAGGAGCTGAAGGGAGAAAATGTAAATATTAAAAGAAAAAGGACATGTTGGATAAGGTAGCCAATGGTAGTGTGTTTGGATGGATGGAAAAGCAGATACAGAAGCCTACAGATCTTTAGTTTTATTTTTCTCCATGTATCAAAAGCTTCTATAATAATAAATTTAAGAGGAGAAGTGATGAAGCCATTGCAAACCAAACATGCAAAGAAGGTGTGGATATTACATGATTTGAAGTTCCCAGATCAGTCATACACCTTTTTGGGAGGTATGTTTGAGCCAACCACATCTTAAGGATTCCATATTAAATTTGGTGGTCAAATGGACTGTACACTGCAGAGATCAAACCAGATGATCTAATGGCCTCTCCTGGGTTTTGACTTTAACAATACATCAAGTGCTTCCACTGTATTTCAAGCTGGGAAACAGATCTGATTATCATGTGAATGTTATGTGTCTGTTTACTCTGCGGGTAGTAAGAAGTAAAAAGACAGTTTATTTTAAAATAATATTTGCATCTTATTCTTCAATTATAATTTTCATGTCATTTTACAGACAAGAAAGTTTATTTTCCTGCAAATATGTAATATGTAATTGTATGTGTGCATGTGTATATATTTGTATCTATGGATTTCTTCACAGAAAAAAAAATCCCAACATGAAACACAATCTAAAAAGAAAAAAGAGCTTTCAGGGAAAATATTTCTGACTTTTTGTACCGTGCTATGACATTCAGAGCAGTGAAATAATACCTTGAGTACAGGTTTCCTTTTAAAGCAGGGCAGTGATGCAATGTCTACCCACTGGAGCAGGATGGTGGGGCTTTTGCAAAGTTACAGGACACATCACCAAATAAATGTTATATGTTGGAGAAAAGGGAATATACAGTTTTAATACATGGGATAGGATTTGGAGGAGGTCTTGTGTACCTGAAGCTTTGTCTTTTTTTTCAACTGTGCTGACTTTAAGATATATATATATATATATAAAATTATATTACATCATAGTAATATATGCAGTAATGTATAATATATTTAATATGTTTAATTGCTGGCAAATCAATTGGTTCTAAAAGGTATTAACTCTTCTCACAATCCTTGTCTTATTATTTCCTGGTTACACACACTGAATTCCTAAGCATATGTCTTGTAAGCATTAGCGTTCAAAGAAAGGGGAGATAAGATGTATAATGACTTAGAGAGACCATATTCTAGTGTGAGAACATTCAATTCATTAAATTGTTTCTAATGTATTCTAGATGGATATATGCCTGCCTGCATTTTTTGGTTCAGTTTTGGCTTTTCTTTCATAACACAACTGTTCTCCCTGGTTTATAAAATGTCAAGGTCAAAGAGAGGTGAAGCTGAATGGTGCTGGGAATCTGAGATGCAAATAAGTTTCAGATAATCCATGTGATGCTCAGAGGCCATCTAGTTTCACAGAGCCATTAGCATTCAGGGACGCTCATTAGCACTCAGGCAGCCAGTCAGTATGCATTAGCAAAATGAGATGTGTTGATTAAAGTTACAAATTATGTGTTGAATGTTTAGACTTTAAGCCCTGGTAGCTTCACATTTATGAGAGTATATTTCTCTATGTTCACATTTAAAAAATGTTGACTCTTTCTAATTTTCAGTTCCTTTTTGGTGTGTGTGAGAATGTGTTTGCATGTGTTTGTGTGTATGGGAGGAGAAAGAAGTGAATGCAATGATAGAAGAGAAGGTGAGAAGTTAAAGCAATTTCAATATTTGATGTTTTTGTTTGAAATGTCTTTGAAAATCTTACAGTTACTGCTCTAATTTTAAAGTAAGAGACAACATTAAAAGTATCAAAGAGACTAGGAAGATTCTAACCTTTAATCTGTGTTATCCTGTGTGCTGGCCTATGAGAGGGAGCTAGCACTGTTTAGACACCAGTATCCCATTGACTTAATGAGATGTAGAAACTAACAATTCAAAAAATTCTCACTCATACTTCAAGAAATAATCAGCACGTATTATCTGATAATAATACAGTGGGATCTGGCTAAAACCATAGGATTATGTGGAAAACAATGATACAGTAGTTTAAAGTCTATTTTATTTAATTTTTATCACTGTATCATGTTCATATTACATGGGTCTATCCTGTGTAAGCATATTAAGAAAGGATACTGCACTTAACATTAGGCCATCAGCATTTTGGATAACATTGGTAAAATTTATCATCTTTTTTGTGCATTGTGCATTACTGCAGACATTCTAGAATAGCTATCTTAAACAAACGTAGCATGCCACCCTAACACTTGTTCTTACATTTTGTCGTTCTGTCAAAGAGTCTGGGAAGACCAGTTATTATGCAGATGACTGAATTAGATGAATAAAAGTTATGCAAGGCTGATATTGTGAAAGTGATTTATTTGCAGGACTAATAATGAAGTACTTTGTTTGCATTCTATCTCGGGAAACATTGTCTAATATCTGCAGCTGAAAGGAATCACGGAGAAGGTAAGAATTATTCTGAGCATGACTCAGCACGGAATTTCTTATTTTTTCTGGGTCTGATTTGAACAGATACACTAAATCCAGATGCTGCTTTTAGGAGGAGAAAGGTCTTGTGACGGTACTTAACACAGAAGTCCTTGTGGGGAAAACCTTGATCACCTCTGAACACAAGATACTGTATTGAAAGACAGCATAATGTAACTTCTGTTTTTCTTTTCCTGATCGTGTTGCCTTAAGAACTTTTTTAGTGGGTTGGATGGAAGTGCCAGCTCAATATCAGATGTTGAGTTCAGCTCAGTACCTTCATTCTGATGGTGATGTCTCTGTTCCTGGGCAGACCATCACTTGGCAGCATCCTTCAGCTACTTGGGTTGCTGTCAGGAATGCTCTGTTTTACATCCCTCATCAGTTCCCTTGCTATTCCACTTCTGATGCTTTGACCTCTTCCTTTATTTCATTTGTTATAGTCTGGGATCATTTGATCTTTCCACTTTGTTTTCTGTAGCCGTCTTGCTCTCTGTAAGGGGTTTGAGTTTGGGAGAAATCCTCATTGGCAGCAAACAGGAGATAGTCTTTGAGATGTAATGGGCAGAATGCAGGATGCTTAGTCCAGAATTACCACTCATGCTTTGTTTCTATGTGATATTTCCTCCTAGAAGTAGTCTTTTACCTGCTATATTTACAATGATAACAGAATCTATTTCCTACTTGGGATCCTATTCTTGAGCCTTTCATTTTTAAATCATTATTCCTGTTTTGTTTTGTGTTGGGTGGTTGTTTTGGTTGGTTTTTATTTTCATCACTTGTATCTGCATTACATGAACACCAGACCCTATGCTTCAGAGAGAAGGCTGTTTATTTCAAACTTATTCCTTGGGTAATGCAACAAAGATATCTGCCAATATGAGGTGCTGCAAACATAGAATTAAAAGGAGAAAAAGTATAGGGTAAGCCCGGTGAGTTTTAGTATGTCCAGCTGACCTGGAGCTTACACTTGTACCAGCAGGTCCAATAGGTAGCAATAGATTTTTCCTTTAGCCCACATGATTTAATTTCAGTTCTATTTATATTTTTGGGCTCCATGACATTTTGTGACACTGAGTTTCATAATCTGATTTATGTAGTTCCTAATACATATTAAAAACCCAACTCCAAAACTCCCTCCTATTGCTGTTTTCTTGTTCTGGTTTTGCCTTAGAGAATTGCCAGCCTTTGCTTTATATTTGCCTCTAAACACCTGAGAGAGTTATGATTCCTTCAGAAGACAGCACAGGTTGCACTGTTAGACTGTATTCAAAACATTAGAACCAAGACCTGTTTTAAATTAAACTGTTTATATTTACGAAGACTCCTCACAGCAGCAGGGTCCTTCAGACATTACTCAGAGTGAATTATTATCCATCTAGTTATTAACAGCATTGACAAATCCTGTTCTTATGAAGCTTAAACTTGTGTGTGAGATGGTATTCTATTTTGGAACCTAGAACCAATCACTAAATAAAAAGCTTAAAAATTACCAAACTGACACTTCAGGCTTATTACAAGTCTTTGAATGTTGGTTTCTAACTTCATAATCATTGGGATAAGCTTTGTGATTACTCCCAAATGAATGAGAAATAAGACTATTAGAAAGACACTGATGAATTCATTGTCTTAATATATTTTTTAAAAAATTATATTGTATGCTCTTATCATACAGCAAAAGGCTTTATTTTCACAATAAATACACTTGTGAAGTTAGTATTAGACATTGTTCAGAGATTTTCAGTAGAAATAGTAATCTGATTTTCTTTGTTGCTGGGAAAGGGTGCTTTCCACTGAAGCAAATAGAAGTCATGAATTTTCAGTTAATTCAAAGAAGAACAACAGAAATACATCTGAAAGGGTTATATATTATTAAAATAGTATTTTAAAATATCAAAATGTTATTAAAAATATATTTTTCTCTACCCAGATGTGATTCAGCCATTTTCCAGGGTGTGCCACTCTTAGTGAAGACTTCTGAGAGAGGAATTAGCATGTCTGGAGGGAAAGTTGTTACCCATCTTTACAGAAGAGGATCTGTCACTTATGCGGGGGAGCACAGGTAGGTCCTGTACGACAGACAAAGTGCTGTTGTTCAGAGCAGGATTTTTGGAATCTGAGAACAAATAAAACTGTATGAGTTTGCTTTCTGAAGCTTTCAAAATCAGTTGGGAATTAAGAAATGTAACTAGTTTGTCTCCCTCCTGTTTGGTCACTTTTTATCATGTTTCAAATATACAGGAACA
This sequence comes from Corvus brachyrhynchos, assembly GCF_000691975.1. NCBI lineage: Eukaryota > Metazoa > Chordata > Aves > Passeriformes > Corvidae > Corvus > Corvus brachyrhynchos. Next base: position 4,337,632 of record NW_008236769.1, read on the forward strand.
TTTCACAGAAAAAAAAGAATTCATAAAGGTCAGAAGTGTTTCCATACTTGGGAGTTCTGAGAGGTATGTTTAAGCCCTGGCAGACTTTTAACCTTTTCTAGCTTACAATAAGTTTGCCATCCTCTTAAAACCCTTTGATTGTATGGCTTTTGTTCCCTTGAAAGGGGGACAGGGCTGCCTGGTTACTCAAGCAGATGCCAGGCTTCTGATTTGCATTTGATGAAAGCCACTTGTGAAAGCAGAATCAATGCTCAGATTTACAAACAGTAAATGTGGGTATTGGCTTGTCATTTCTTCCTAGGTTGTTGCCCTATAAAGCTGTTCAAGTTCCTCTCTTCACAGGAACATCTTCCTGCTCTCCCTGCCTCCCATAAACGTTATGTTAGATCGAGAGGAAGGGTGAGTAATTCTTTTCACTTCCATTATCTGAGTTTTTAAAATTTAACAGCAAAAAAGGAAAAGGGGAAAAAAAAGAATGAAAATGCAGCTATTTAGAATAATGCATTATAAGCTGATGAACCATAATAACTAAACTGTGTGTCTGAAGGGGCCTAATTATTGAACACCAGAGGCACAAGAGGGAGCTTATTGTGGACAACAAAATAGTGCTCTATTAATGCTGTCACAGTACTGAGTACAGCATCAGCATTAATTTGTGGGCTTATATCCAGGTAGAGACTAGAACAGAATGCATCAAGAACAACAGAAATGAGTCTAAAGGGGTTTTATATCAAATCAAAGCAAGCAGGGAGAGGGGTTTTATTTTGAATGAGGTAAACCAAAAGCAAGATGGCAGTGATTGAACCAGTGTTGCTAAAATAAAGGTGTTTATGACTAGTCTGTGTGTAAACTCCTAGTGATTAATGTATAAGGTGTGTGTATATATGTTGAAGTGCAGGAGTAAGAGACTCAGCAAGGATAAGTATTTGAAGCACAATCTATTTGAGTCTTTTTATGCCATGAGGTCGGCTGTTACAGACTGTATCAAGACCAGTGCCCAGTAAGAGCACCTGAAGATGTACCTTGTCTCCTGTTGAAGAGTGTCTCTGCTTTTTACTTTGGATATGTGGTGTAATATTATTATTTTATGCCTAAGACATCTGTAGAAAAAGCACATTGTCAATAATGTGACCTAATAAAAGGACTAGAAGAGAGGCGTTGCCATTTCCCTTTAACATGAACTTGCATGAATTTAAGTTGCTTTGGCTTGGATGTCCTACTTCGCTGGTCTTGCTCCACAAAACCTTGTTCACTGTGGTAAAACATAGCCATTCTAAAAACTGAAAGCTTCACATGTTAAAGATGAACACTTTTTATAGTGCAGGAGGTCAGATAGAAAACTCACCCAGAAGCAACAGGACTGAATATAAATCTCAAGGTATTCAAAAGCTCATTCTTTGTCTTGGCTATTTCTGATTTTCGGTGTTGGGAAAGGCAGGGCAGTGCAGTGCACAGGCTCATGAGCCAGATGTAAATGAGCTGCTGTAACATAACTCTTACTTCAATCTGGTGTAGGTTAACCCTTTTGGGCTACCTTAGCTTTCTTCCTGTGGTACAGCTGCTGTGTCAACATGAGTCAGCTTTCATAGATATATACCGTAATAGCATCACTGAACTGCTTCCTGGGTCTGATCATGTTTGGCTAGTGCTTCTTTGGGTATCTATGAATGTATCTAGATGGTTATATATGTGGGAAGTTTTAACAGATTTATTAATTATTACTGTAGTAGTGTCAACTTTTACTCTTATTTTCCAAACTCGTGTGCGTGCATCAAATATGCCAAAATATTTTTTGAATGTAATATTACAGATAAAGCATTTTTGCTCTTTGTTTTATAGTGCAAATATTTAATGAATTTATTTTTCAAAATCATAATTTCTCATTAAAAGAAAAATGCTGTAATACCAGACAGTGTCCCTTGACAAATAAAAAAAAGAAACCAACAAAATTTCCTCATTTAGTGACTACTTGTCACTTAGTACACAGGGAGATCAGGTAGGCTGTTGTGTGTGATAGATATCCATATTTGGAAACTTAAGGTAGGAATACCTCTACAGAAACTCCAGGTTTAAGTATTGTTATTGTTGGGATTTTGTTGGTTCTTTAGTTTTCTTATCATGTAAACTAAGAGACAAGGTTGCATTACTTGATCTCTTCTAGGCCTGGATTTTAGTCCCCAGGTACAATTCTGGTTTAAAGCCTGACTGCAGGATATGAATTTGATTGGCTCAGTTGCATGAAATTTCATGCTTTGTCAGGTTGTTTAGTTTCAGAGAGTATAAAATGGAAAATTTTCATCCTGAAGTCAGGTATTATGTTACAGCTATATCCACTCCAATGCAGGAGTACATGTGCTAATGTAGTAAGAGCCAAGTGAAACACGTAGTGAGACCTGGGCTGGTGTGTGAGGAAATTTGACTTGATATATGTCAGTGTAAAGAGAGTCAGTAGTTATAGTGAACCTGCTCAGCTCCAGGTGTTACTGTTGCCTTCAGTGAGATTTGAACCTACTTATGTTCATTTATTTGGGGGTCAGATCGTACCCTAGGTAAACTATACCTGCTCAGTTTTTAGGTTGAGGACATTCTAAAACTTTCAGGACCAAAGTTTGGAACAGTCTTGGATAGCTGTGGCCACCAGCTAACAAGTAAAGGTATGGTCTGCATGCAGATATATGATCAGGAGGCAGGAATGGATAAGAACTCTTTCCAGGTAGACAAAATCTCTTCATATTCACGAGAACCAGTTCTCTGACAGTACTATAGCAGCTGTACCTTCTTCTCCCTTTCCTCCACTGTCTTCCAGTCACACCAAGTAACTGAACTTTCTTCTTAGTTAACAGATTCTACACCAAACTTCACTCTCATATGGTTCTCTCCCTTTTCTCTCATTGACTCAAATTCATATACTTCTTAATGGCCTTCCCAAACTAGAATTCTTTCTTGCTGTTGGTTTGCATACTGTTGTGTATACCTCTTCCAGACTTCATTATTCCCACTTCATGCCCCCTCTGCATGTAACTCTTACCTGACTGCCGCTTTGTGACTCAGTCTTTATGGGCCAACTCATCCCCACAGCTGAAAACAGACTCTTAAGATTTTGGCACTGCCCACCACACTCCCTGTTCAAGTCTCTCATTAAATCCATTTCTCTCAGTTTATCACCCTTCACTGCATCTGCTTATGTCCAATACAGTTCTTAGTTGTGGGTTTGTCTGAAAATAAAAAACCCAAACACCTATAACTATAAAGAAAAAAAAGACACAGAACAGCATCCTGCAAATAAAAATTCTGGAGTGATCTGTGTGCTCCCTTATCCCATGATTACTCATGATTTTTAATTATTATCTTACCAATACTCCACACTGTTCAGACCAGGGATCTGACTCTCTGAGTCATCCATAAAGTGCAATATTTTCCGACACACAGTGAAAATCAACAGACTTTTTGTTGAGAACCCAGTTGTTTGTTTATGTATTCGAAAGAGATTTACAGTGGGAGTTCATTTTCTGTGTTCTCTTTTGTTTCAGATGGAACAGATGGCTGAGGAAAGTAAACATCTGTATGTGAACTGTTACATGTTCATGCGTGTGTGGCAGTGTAAAAGGAAACATGGACATCAATACTTAGCCATAAACTATTTCTGAGGGAAGATTGGAAAAAATTTGATTTAACACATAAATCAGTAGAAATATGCTGAGAACTGACAAAAAGAATGAGAAATCACTGGCTATTTCTGTAGTCAGCTACCAGAGATGTGCTGTGTCCCACACTACCCAAAAACCTATAGGCATCTCTGTTCAGAATCATGGGATTTCTTTTATAATCATTTTACTGTAAGAATTCCTGTAAGCTAAAACAAAGAGGAAGTCAAGGACACTGAATCTTACCTGCTGTTCATCTGTTGTCCTTTCCTCTAATTTCTTTGATGTGTGAAAACTACTACACAGCAATCTGAAACATGCTAATAGTTGTGTTAGCTGATATTTTTTTGATCATGCTTGAGAATTTCTGTTACACATAGCATTTGAGCTAAGACTTCTTTACTGAAACCGGACTCTCCAGCTGTACCTTGATTTCCTCCTCTCTGGTTTAGGGGACAGTTCATACAGCATGCAGATATTTCAGTTAGTAGGTTTTCTGTAGTCCTTCAACTGTCACCACATTTTAAAAAGGGACAATTTCTGTTCAATACTGAATAGCACAGGAAAGTTTAGTAAGGGAAGATAATATATTCTATTATACCTACTGATGCCTCTGCAGGGATGTGGCTGAAATATAGGCAAGGTTTTGGATGCAAATGCTCTACTATAATGTATTCAGTAGTTACTCCACATTCTCCTTTCCATTTCTCCATGCTGTGCCTGAGGTTTTGTACTGTTGTGTCTGTTTTGTTTGACTAACACATAACTGTATTGTAGAAATTGTTACAAGTTGAGAAGAAGGAGTAGACATCTGGTTGTGGAATAATTGATGCTTTTGACTCTTGGAAAATTGTTGGAGGTTATTTACTCTTATTTGGTGGTTACTACTTGGATGATGGGGAGGAAATTATTCCCTTGTTCTAAGCACACTGGAAGGAACAGAGGGTTTTGTCACTTTTTATTTTCTTTCTGTCTATTTTTCTAGCGAATGTAATGTAAAATCTGAGCCCCTATACAAAAATATGACGGTCTGCAAGCCTGGTGTCTCTACTTCTATAATTGTTGTTTGATTCAACAGTTTAGATATACACAATAATAAAAGTTATTAGCAGTGAAAAATAATGTAAATTGTATAATCTCACTTTTTATAATTTCAAGATAAAACCCTCTTGTGATAAATATAGCAGCTGAAACTTCTCAGAACTTGTTTTAGATTGTAGTGTCTTGGATGAAATCCTGATTCTACAAAAGTCAACAGCAGAGTGCCAGTTGACGATGACAATGCTGGGAATTCAATGGGGCTTCAATTTCTAACACACTTAATGACCAGTTTTCGGCACAGATATATTTAAATGAAGACCCCCAAAATGGAACGTTTTATATGCTTGTTTAATGCACATATTCGGAGTTGAATTTAAGTAGAAGTATAACATGCCCCTAATTTTTACATGACTAGGTTTTTTTTACTGAGATGGACTTACTGAATTCGTAAGTCCTTTTCATTGCAGACCCAATCCTACTTTTCATGTCAGTTGAGTCTGGTCAAGGAGTTTTATTTCAATGGTAAGACCAAGAAACCAGGATTTTAGAAACTAGGAAAACCCAATTTCAAATCTAAAGATCTCAAGGTTTTTATCTGCAGAGGGAGTTCAATTTTTTTCAAACAACTTACCTTGTTCTATTCTAATAAACTCAAATTCTAAAGTGGTGTTAACACTGTTGTAATAAATCAGTCTTGTCTTGTGGTAGTAAAGAATAAAGAACCATTTAGGGCATTAAAAGACCCTTAGATAACAGCAGAGCAGTCAAACTCATTTTCTTGAAATCTTGAAATCTTGAAATCTTTGATACTTTACTTATCTCCCATTTACTTTTCAACTTCATCTAGTTCAATTTTCAACTTCATCTAGTTCATTTGCAACAGACAACACACTCCATTTGACTCTTCTAATTTAAGATTTCTGGAAAAAATTTGATATGTAAGTTCAATATTCTTGGTGCTCATTATTTCTTTTTACTTCAGGTCTTTGAGAAACCTGAGTGCTAAACTATCCAATAACAGAAATAAAGGAGGAGTAAATGAATGAAAGTTCACTTTGGTGCACTTGGCATATCTACTTTTCATTTTCAAAACTTTTTATCTGTTTCTGATTAAATCCACCCAGCCAAACCTGTTTGTTTAAGTTGTGTAGTCAAAGGAGAAATTAAAAACATACAAGTAATTCTAGGTGGATGCTGTACAAAATTGAAATCAGCTTTAGAAAGAAAAAAAGGCATGAAATTCAGGACTTGGAAAGCAGCATACCACGCCAAGGCAGTCATTCAGGCATATAAAGCACTTTTCTTTAAACCTTAATGAGCAAAGTTGGAATCTGTCTCTGATTTTTCCTAAGTCAGGTTTTTCCTTCTTTAGCTGTTCTTGACTAAATTACATTAAACAATTGCATTGCTTGTCTGCCACACAGCTGCAGAGTTAGGAGGCACTTATGTTCCATAGTGTACAAATAGCACAAGGAGGACTTCCCATTTCGTGTGTGGTTGTCAGTGTCTCCCCTTCCCCCAGCTGTCAAAAATAAAATTAAAGAATAAAAAAAGTTTTAGCAGAACAAGAAACATAAAATTAAATGTAGTGTTATTGTGGGTGCACTTCTCTGGAACAAATTTTTATTCATCATACTTTATCTTGAAATGGGAATTGAAAAATGTAGAAGAACATAAACCAAAAATTTAAACAGAAAATATTGTGTTATTTTGAAAAATATGTTGCTAATTTCAGTTTTTCATCTGCCTTTGCTCTTTAATAATACTTTTTATTTCAATCTTCTCTATTTATTTTTTTAATGACATATTTCTCTTAATGTACTTGATTGTAGTTTGGATGGACATGAATTATAAAAATTACAAGAACTATAATTTTTGTAAAATACTTGGGAAATGAGGTAGGACCAAAACAGTACTAGAAGCAGACATACAAAAGTTTTACATTTTAGAGTTCATCAGGTATTCTACCTCTCCAAAAACAGAACAAAGTGAAGATCAGGAGCCAAATTTAACCTTGATCTAGAAGTATTAAATCTGAGGGTTGCAAGCCAGAGAACTCCCTCTTTTCTCAGCTACTTGAGGGGATCACAGTGACATAATTGGCTGTTATCCACAGGATCAGAATTTTCATTAATCCAAACAAATCCAAGGCTGCAGCAGATGTGAAAAGCACAAGTACCTTTTGTTGCACAGGAGAGTTATTGAGGAGAGGCACCATAGAAGCTGAAGTTTTGAGTGGACAAGAGCAGCCTGTTTTAATCTGCTTTAGGAGCAAGGAAGGAATGGATTACAGCAGTCTGAGCTACAGCTGGAAGGAGATGCCTTTACTTTGCAAAGCAAGCAGAGGGGGGAAAAGGTTCACACATCTTCAGGTATATGCAGACAGCATGACTACAGCTCATCTGACTGCACCTCAGTCATGTGAAACTATTTCAACTAAATGCAGAAGTAGCTCCTAAGTTGAAATTGGAGGCAACTTTGTGGTTTCTTTGTAATGTTTCCTGCAGGCAAAAATATTACTTACAAATTATATTAATGGGAAGCAGACTTAGACCTCGTTCAAGGTTTGTTTGTTAGTGGTTAACTAGGCTCAGGTGCTTTGTTTTAATTCTGTGGAAAGTAGGGCAACTGGTAAACCGGTAGCAGTTCATTCTGAAACCTTTCTGGTGAATTTGCAGGCATAGTTTAGTCAAAAGTAGTAGTGTCACTGCCATTCACAGGATCCAGCCAGGATTCCCTGAGGCACATGGTAAGATATTCTAAATGTCTGAAAAATTCTGACAATTCTTCTTTTCCCCATGCAAAATTAAAGACTGTTTCAGTGCTAAGAGAGGGTCTGTGAGCAAATCCCTAATTATCTGAGAGATCTTGCTATCCTGCTTTTCTGTAAGGAAATATTAAATATTCAGATTTTGCCAGATATGAGGTACTAGTGTCAGTCTTGAAAGTCCCTGTTTGAAGCTGGGCAGAATCAATCCACCAGGACTGGAGATCTGGCTGGAGTAGGGCTGGAAATATACTGCTAAAGAAAACTTTGGGCTGCCAAAGAATTTTTCTTTTGAAGCTTTTCACATGCTGACTTTGAGTGAAGAATCAATTTGTGACTCCTTTTAGAGCAAATGCAAGGATTCTAGTTGGGAGATAAAGTACATAGTCCTGATTCTGGTTGGACTGGAAAAGGACTGAGAGGAATCAGATATAAAAAAGGGTACATGAACAGGATTTAATATTGGCATTATAATCATAATGTACAAAGCAGCTTTGTTCATTTTGAGTTTTTTTTGTTTCATGATTGGTAAAATACTCTTTTGACTTGTGCAATATGTAATAAATGGCGAAGCCTTGGATATTTTACACTAGGAACCTAAATTAATGCGTAGATATTTATGCATATTGTATTTTTGTGGCCTATTTATTGGATTATTAATATTTAACATTTTTTTAAATGAGTGAAGTACTTTCAAATTTTTTCTGAGGGTTGGCACAGGCTGTGTTGGATATAACTTGATTTGGCCCTGGAAACAGACAGCATCAGGAAGGGCAGTATAATTTTGGCAGTTAGTTGTTAAATTGTTTTGAACACTTCCTTCCTTTGATCTATTCAGTCATTTCTGCCCAAATTTACTTCCCTCACTTGTGCTTTTATGACTACTTACAGGCCTATTTTTGAAACAGATCACCAAATATCTTTTCGGATAGATGTGGTTCTCGGTCTAGTTCTGTAAAATGTTGAGGTGGTCAAGGGAATTAAAGATTAAATATTCAGATTTGCTTGGTAGAAGTTTGCTGCCTAGACATATGGTCTTGAAATTCTGGATTTAGGCAGTGTACCATTCTTTTTCCTGGCTTTTTGTTCACAGTTCTGCATGTCTACCCCCTGCTGCATTAGTGCAGTTTTTTTGGGGTCATGTAGTGAACTAGATCTTCCAGTGGCTTTTCAGCAAAAACAATCTGGGCAGCAACCCATGCATTTAGCACTCAGTCTAGCAGTGATTGCACTACTAAAACCAAAGCATAAATTTTTGCTGATATCTCTGCTGCTCCTGTATCTCCAAGAAAATATTTTTAAGAAAATATCACCTCCGTGAGATAAAAATAGAGTTATAACCTTAGTTTGTCAGTGATAGTCTCTAGAACTCCATGAAATATTTCTATTTTTGCCTTTGTACCTACATACCATTAACAAATTGGAATTTACATCAAAGAAGAAAACTGATAAAGGAGTCTGAATCATGACTAATGAAATGTATTCCTGAGTATGATCTTTCTTTTCAACCAGTAAGCAATAAAGGTTTTTTTGCTTGCAAAGCTACATGTTGAACCAAAGAGCAATAAAATAATAGGGAATAGAGAACTTGCCAGTTTTGTCAATTTTAACAGGCCTACACTCCTCGTCAACAAGTTCAGTATCAGCTCAGTGTATTTTCAGTACATTACACTCAATTTTGTTGAGCTTAATGATAAGATCATTAGGCAAAAAACCACATAGGAAAGAATCTAAGGGTTGATGCAAAGAAATAATAGATCTGATTACAAGGTTATGTTCTTGAATCTTAATGCTCTGTTTCATTTGGGGGAAAGTTGAATTTTTACATGGAGGTAAAGGGCTTTCTTATTGAACTTTCATTTTATGAAACATCAAGACAATCTTTCTCCTTCATCCCTCCCAGTTCGTGTGCACCTGGGTTTTTTTTTGCAATTCAGCATTTCAGATCACGAAACTGAAAACAGCAAAGACATTCCAGATATTTTTATAGTGTCTTGTTATTTAAGGTACTCACACTGATGTCATAGCTGTACAGCAATAAGCTAAACACCTATTTAATACCTACAATACCTATTCTGTACTATAAAGCTATGATTAATGATTTTTCTGTTGTAATTGGAGCTAACAAGTGTGTGACCACCTCACTTTAGATGTAAGCTACAGTAATTAGCAAATACATAAATTATGCTATGAATAGATATTGACCGTTCTTTCAATATTTATAAAGAAAGATACCACATAATGAAGGCTGCAAATCTTAATGCAAGTTAAAACTAGTTCACTTCAACCTAAGGTATAAATAAGAGATGTGACAATATACAGCTGATTATTTTAACCTCAAACATGTCCCAGTGAACTTTCTGTAAGGTCACAGCCAGCCCACATTGAAGACGGGAACAAAACTAAAGATCTGCTAATTTAAGGCAATAGCTGTCATTGTTTTTCGTTTTTGTGGGCCCCTAAAGGTTTTCCAGTAGTGATTCTGACTCTTAGAAATTTCATAAAGGTCGAATAATGTCTCTATTTCACTTCCCATGGATCCCTTAGCTATACTACAGAGACTCAGGGCCAGGGTGAAAGCTGCTTATTAAAGACCAATTGAATCAACAAAAACTTCTATTCCTCTTCAAACTTACCTATGTTCTGTACAAAAGAGGCCAAGGTAACTGGCTTGTCTCTAGCTATCTTGCTGGCAGTGAGGAAAAGACATAATGAGGGGGAAACATGGGACCTTTCCCCTTCTCTGATCTTTGTGCTTGTTTTGAGGACTTTTCCAGGACTTTTAGATTGTGATAATCAGTTGGTCTCTGTTGGAATTTTTTCCTCTTTCTTTGAGGGGATCTTATATGACACTGTGGTACAGATAGGAGCACAAGTGAATTCTAATGCGATATGGGGCTAATTGCTTGTAGTGAGCAGATTATTTTTGGGTGTAAGAAGACATGTATTTCTGACACTGCCAGTCGTTGTGTGGGTTGGTTTTTTATCGGTCAAGGTTGCAGCTGTCCTCTTTTGGTAACACAAAATTCTTAAACCTTCTCTGTCATCAGTCCCCAGTATTCCTTATCTCAGAAAATCAAAGAACAAGTAGCATTCTTTTGTATTTCTGAACACATTTCCCAGTGCATGTGTCTTGAAAACTCCCAGAATCTGTAAGTTTTCTGGCTGTATGGTTCATGATCTCTCTGCTGCTGGTCATGGATGTCTCTCCTTTCACCCAAGTCCTTTTTCAGCTGCTTTAGTCATCTGTGATTTTACCTGTTTTGTGCAACATCCTTTAATGAATCAGCACAGTTTCTCCAGTTTGGACATTACAAGCCTGCATCTCTACTGTGTTGCAACTTGGAGTTCTTTTCTCTGAGAAATGAGCACGAAGTGAAGATAAAGGAGACTGATGAACGCTTGAATATCCATTTGTTCCTATGAGACTAAAAAAAGATTTCTTCAACTATAAGTATAGTTTGAGATATATTGCATAAGGTTTCTGCTAATCTCTTCTACTTTGGAGTTTGCTCAGGTTTTTCTTCCTTAAATTCTTTTCCCCCCTTCCCCTATTTTGACTAATGTTTTCCTCTGAAATGTCTCCTAACATTATTCCTGGGGATCTTTTAAACTTTTTGTATTTCAAGTGCAGCGCAGAGCATTTTAAAAATCTTAAACCTGGTGAAAAGCTGGGAAAAAAAGAGTGATTTTTAGGCAGAAAGTGGCATCGTCTCCCCCAGGAGCAGAGCCTGGTTCCATAAGAGTGATAAGCATTACTGCAGCTTCAGTGTTACCATCACTTGGGAAAAGGTTACTGTGTGGATAGCATGGCCCAAAGTGAAGGTGGCTTAGAGGCTGGGGCTAACCACCTCTATGGGGAACATATGCGTAGTGCTTCCCAAGCCATATAACATACAGTGCATAACAATACAGGACAAGCCTGTTGAGGAGACAGTAGTCTTTTCAGCATTGCCCTGCAACCACAAGTCATTGATCCAGGTAACGATCAGCAACCAAGTAATTTTTATTATAGAGTAGTATGTCAAGATATAGAGAGGTCTGCTCTGGTGTAGGTTAAGTGGAATAATACATTGCACTACAGCTATGTTGGTGAGATTTTCTGTATCAACTTGGACCATAATAAGGAGCAGTTGCACTCTTTTTGAATGAGATGGAAAAATTAGATCTTTAGAACTTTAGAACTGTACTGTGGACATCATTCATGTGTAGGAATGCTCTGCCCCAGAGCCTTCCTAGGTTTCAGTGGGTAATTACGTTCTACTTGTCCAAAGGGTTTCTTTCCTGCTTATGAAAACATTCCTTCCTTTCTATTTGATTTTCAGAACATTGTTCTTTAAAGCAGATGCAGCGTTTCTGTGTAAATTTAAATCACCCCATAGCTAATGTCAGCTTTTATTTGGCTTATGTCCTGCCACACCCTACAGTTTTTGTAGTGTAATCCAGCCCAGTGCAAATCGGTTCCTCTGGAGCGTGGTTCCTTTAGTCTTTGGTCACTAGGTGTCACTACTGATCTAGGAGAGAAGCACAGCTTTGTTCTTATTTCTGTTTTAAATTTTTGCGAAGCAGAAAATCGTTTGTGTATAATAACTTCTGTATTGTCTGTAAAAACTCATACCTACTGATTCCATAGCAGTGTCAGTAAGGAATCGTGTCCCCCAAATTCAGCAAGAGGTCTGCTATGCAGTCCACTTTAAACTGCACAAGGAAGAGTTAGTAATTCTTTCCCTCCCACCCTGTATGTTAGCTGTTTTGAATACAAAATGATTTTAGCTGTTGAAATACAGGAACATAACTGTAACAAGGAAAATATATTCCTTTTTCTGAAAAGAGTACAGAAAACTAGGTTGTAATAGATTAAGTCAGACTGTAGATGCAAAAATCAATTGTCAAAGTACACTTCCTGCTTGGAATTTCATTTGGGGCTTCTAGATTCCTGTTCATGTGTTAGAATCAGTAGTTAGAGGGATTAATCAGCCTGCACAAGATATATGGTGATCTCAGGCAAGGCTGGAAAAATCAGACTCCAAACCTGATTAAGTATTGAATGGTCTGGCCTTTTACTATTGTACGTAGGAGAACTAAATTTGAATCTGGACATAAATCTTGTTCACTTGCTCCCTGATAGCTCTTGGTAAATGTGAGGCACCATTTTGGAATGTATGCTGCTATTCTAAGAAAATGAACTTTGGCCTTTTAGTGAAGGAAAACCTGCTTCCTTTGCTGCAGTGCTGTAAAAACATCTCCTACTCATGTCTATTCTCTGCTCTTGGGATTCAACAGAGCTCAAGAAAAATATTTTAATGGAGACTGATTTCTAACCACTGCTGAACAACTCAAGAAAAAAAAAATCTAATGATTACATTCACATCTCTTCTAATCATTTAATGGTTAGATATTGGCAGCAAAGCACGCCACCTGAAGGTGAAGGAAGGCCAAGGGTATGTTAAGGGGTCCCTTCATGGAGGAAATGAGCTGTGTGTTTTGATGGTCTCTCTGTTTCCCTTTTTTTTCTTTGTTGGTGGTTTTGTTTGTGTGGGTTTTTTCTTTCCATTTCCTTTTTTAAAATTTTTTTTTAGTTTTTGTTTTTTTGTTTGTTTTGGTATGTTTTGTGGAGAAAAGCTGAGTTCTCTGTGCCTGAGACACCTTGTGCTGATCCTATGTGAAGGTGACTGTGTAAGCCCTCAGTGGTTTCATTTTCTCTGCTGGGAGTGGCAAGTTTTCAAACAGAGGCAAGTGGTGGTTTAGCCCTGCCTGTTGCAGATGCTTGTGAATACAAAGGTATTTTTAAGGCACAGAGAAAAGAGCTCAGTCTTCAGCTCATCATGTTGTACCTGCAATGCATGGCTATAGTGCTTTTGGATTTTTGTATTGGTTATCCAGGAAGATTATCCCTAAGAACTGCTGCAGCAGGATTCAAAAGATTTTTTTGTGCCTTACCAGAAATCACTACTTTATTTGTCTTATTACTTCATCAGCTACCTCAGACTTCCAATAGACTTGGATTATACTGTTAATAAAGCACTTTCTGCATAAAGGTTTTCCTCGCTGGTCACTGAATCCATGGGTGCCCAGTAGGTACCTTTGCTTGTGCATGGAGTCCTTGGTGATTGATTTAGAGGGCATCACCCAACTTCTCTTATTGTGACATGAAAGCTGGAAAGAACAATTTAGCACTACAACTTTCCAAATGTTAAAATGTAGAGTTTCCTTCTAGAATTGTGAGCTCATATCCGCAGAGGCTGACTCAGCCCCTTTGCTGGCAGGGGTGCATAAGGTTATGATTGAGGAAATCTTTGTTACTCTTCTGAAAATAACCATAATAACAGAAGTCTTGTATCCATACTTAGCAAGCTAACACCTCTTTATACTTCTCTGTCAAAGTAGCTTGTCTTTCTTCCTTTTTGTCATCTTCTTCTAATAATGACCATTATTTACAAATTTAGTTGCCTCATTGTGCAGGGTGTTCCTTCAAGAAGTCTCATGCAATATCACAACCTCCAATGTAAAATATGTCCCCAAACAGATTAAAGCATGCAAACACCAAGAAAGGGAGAAATTAGACTGATAGAAAATGGAGGGAGACACACGGATGTAAGAACAGTCCCAAAATGATTTTGTGAACTAAAATCTATGGCACTTCAGTTGGACCATATGCCAACAGCTCCAAATTTATGTTCTTTTAAAGTTATTTGCTCCCCTTCTTCCTCATCTAGCTTTCATATGTCCTATGTACTTAGAAAACTCTGAATTACCTCCCCGAAAGTGTTTCCTTCAAATCTGCAACAGCATCAGGATGGTTGTTGTCCACATGTGTAATAAGCGTGGAATTACAGTAATCTACCTGTGACATGTGAGCAAACATAGTTAAGTAGTTCCACAATATCTGCAGCTGGGATTTTGTAGTACTCACTGCTTTAACCAGTTTAAATAGAGCAAGGCAAGCTTGAACTTAGCTAAACAAGTTCTGTCCTGACTCTTTGTCTATATCTTAAATCTTCCTCCAGCTGTTAGTCGAAACATATGCATAATTAAGAAGAACTACCCCTTATTACTGCTTAATTTCCTGATAAAGACATTAAATTAAATTAAAAGGAATTTCCCCAAAAGCCCCCATTCAAAACTGAATCCCTGCACTGACAAGCTATTAGATTTTTTTCCAAAATAGAATAGCAAACAAAACAACGACAACAACAAAAATAAAAATCTACTTTCGGGTGTTTAGATTTGGGCAGTTTAATTGTTGCTCTGTTTCCCCGATAAGGTGAGACTAGTCCCATGTCACTAGGGGAATGGTATCCTGCTGTGTTTTTCCATCCTCATTTACAATGATTATGTTATCAGGCTAGCCAGGCAAAAGGGTGGAGCAACTATAATTTCAAAGCAGGATTAGGTTGAAATAACGAGGTCACCAAGTTGTGGTTGTCATGGCAACGTCACATCTAAGAATATGGGATGCTTCTAGGAGATGAGGCAAGTGTGGAGTCTCTCTCGCTTTGCACAAAATCCCAGACTATTTCTGTAAAATTGCTTAATTGCTTTTAAACAGGTTTTTGTTTTTCAAAGTGGCTTTTGCTACAACAATGAACGAAAATTTTACTTCTTTTTATTGACAGTGTCTTAAGGATGTGTTTATCTCTGATCTGCTATTGATCCTGTTTTCCTGTCATCTTCTGCATATGCATATTGGCTGTCCTTAGAAGATCTTTTGTTTTAAATATACTGTAAAACTTTAGGTATTTCAAACACTGCTCAGGTGTTTTGATTCTCCTTGAGACTTTACAATCTTTTAGCATACAGGGTTGTCTCTCAGGTCATATCCTGCCGTGGGACCTCCCACACACTCACAAGTAAGAATTAGTGCTTTGCTGTTAACTCTTGATTTTCTGTGCTAGTGCTAGTTTTTATCCATTTCTTCATACTGTTTTATGTTTTTTAAAATAGGTGGTGTTCTGGGGGTTTTTTTTGGTAGCACCTGAAAATTCTTATTTTTAAATCCATTATTTGTCAGTGTTTAAAGTTTTATTTGAGTGGTTGTAGAGACTTACTTCACCCTGTCACTGCTCATCACAGGCTTTCACGGAAACTTTATGGCACAAACTTCTGACAACCACAGTTGGAAGCAGCTGTGTAGTTGTGTGTGGTTTTATTTCATTAAGTAAAATCTCACAAAAAAGATTTTCTTGTGTTATTCTTACCTCTGTTTTAGTATTGTGCAATATTATGATATAAATTGCACAACATACATCTCTAATGAAATCAGTTTGATTTTTATGCTTTTTCTTTGCCAAGTACATACTGCTTTCAGTATAATGTAGAGTTTAAACATGCCAGGCTAAGGGATTCGTGGAATAAAGGTGTAAGTTACAAACAGTATAAAGGCATTGGGGTAAATTGTGATGGGAGGCTATGGGGTTTAGTATTTAGTTTGGAAGAATGGAAGCCTTAATTTTCTTACAATATCTTGTCTATGTTTTTCTTCAGTGACTGGGGTACTTTTGTCTCTGGGAGTCTGAGCTCCACACTCTCTGCAGTCTCTGTGCTGTACCAGTCTCCCTGATGGTCTAAGATCCATCCCATTATTTAGGTATCAGCATAGTTACATGGAACTTGCCAGAACATAATGGATGTAGAGACCGCTACCTTTTCTCAGGTTTTGGTTGAAAACAGCAGGTAGACATGCAGACAAACACCTAGACACAGAAAATGATCACAAAAAGCTCATTTCTCTGGGGCTTACATTAAACTGTAGGATGAGAGTTCCTACAAATGGGAAACAGACTGAAAAGACCCTGGGTTTTTATAATGCTATGAGAAAGTTATCTAGCCTACCATGTATATGGTTTCTTTGATAGGGCTTCTGGTTAAAACAACAACAGGAAAATAAAGTAGACAGAAAATACCATATTCAGCATCATGTTTCAGACAGGTTGGAGAGATGGGCAGAGAAGTACTGTTTGAAATTTAACAAAGGCAAATGCAGAGTCCTGTACCTGGAAAAGAATAACCCTGGACACCAGCACAGGCTAAGGGTTGACCTGGCAGCTCTGCAGAGAAGAACCTGGGGGTCCAGGACTGGAGAATCTCTGTTATGAGAAAAGGCTGAGGGAGCTGGGCCTGTTCAGCCTCAAGAAGAGAAAACTGAGAGGGAACCTCATCAATGTCTGTCAGTATCTGAAGGGAGGGTGCCAGGAGGATGGAGCCAGGCTCTGCTCAGTGGTGCCAAGCAATAGGACAAGAGGCAATGGGCAGAGACTGATGCCCAGGAAGTTCCAAAAATTCCACCTGAAATGAGGAAGAACTTTACTGTGCGGGTGACCTTGCACTGGAACAGGTTGCCCAGAGACGTTATGGAGTCTCCCACACTGGAGATACTCAAGAACCATCTGGATGCAATCCTGTGCCACATGCTCTGGGATGGCCCTGCTTGAGCAGGGAGGTTGAACCAGATGACCCACTGTGGTCCTTCCCAGCCTTACCCATTCTGTGATTCTGTGATATGAGATGCAAGGTCTAAGGTGGTGTTTTTAGGGAGCCCAATTTTCAGCTGACAGAATTCCTTCATAGAATTCAGTATGGACATTTTTTGCCTGCCTTCCTCCCCTTTTTCTCCACTATCCAGTTAGAGCTTGTGAAAAGGGTGGCATCTTGCACCTTGCTGACATGCTGGGGAGTAGGGACTATGCAAAGCAGATGATTTCTATCAACAGTGAGACTAATTGCTCAGTTCTGAGAGTAAAAGGAAAAAGAAATCTCAGCTTTGGTGTGGAATGCACTGTTTAACCAACTGGTAACCAGATACTATTTTCTCTCTGACTTTGGAGGAGGTGTATGCTATTTTTCACAAAGGATAGGATCTTTCCAAGGTAGCCTGGAAGAGTCGTTGAGTAGCCTCACCTGTCTGGACTCTATTTACAGGTCTGCCACCTATGATGGTATACGAAGATAGGAATTCTCCACACCCCTCTTCCTCTTTGCAGATTTGTGTCTTGTCCTAAGAAGTTACAGATTGCCAATGGATGGACTGAATGTATTTTTTCTGTGAACTTATGATGTAATATTCTTCAGTGTGCTGAAGAACTACAAGGGAGATAAAGAAAAAATTTAAACCAAATTGTCAGTGGGTGTATCCACCAGATGGTGATGTTCTACCAAATTATTTGCACATTGATCTTGCAGTAAAAATCTTGTCATTTGAGGGAATTCTGATTACCTCTCAAATTTCAGATGAGAGAGTCTTCCTGTTGCTTGACTGATAATTAGGTTTGGAAACAGAATGTGTTTCTGTCTGTCTTGAAGAGGCTACCCTGTTTGTGTCCAGAACAATGGACACAGTGAGGAATGGATAAGAAAAATCTGTAGCTTCTGCCACGTTGAAACAGAGTAAAAGCTAACATGTTAGAAGCCAGGTTTGCATGGCTACTTTACAGTTATGGAGGACCATAAGCCTGACAGCCTTGTTTACTGTGTAGGGCAGTATATGCCTGTGAAAAAGCAAGCACCGGAATGAGAATGGTGAGGAGGGCTTGTACTGCTATATTGCTTCATGGCTCCTCTTTCCTTAGCCTGGAGGATCATGTGGATGAACGCCAAAGGTTTGGTTTGCTGGGTGGGGCCTCATCTTCATCTCAAGCTGGAGAGAAACAGATCTGCTGCCTTCGCCCTCCCTTTCCTTGGCTGCTTGTTGAGCTGAACAGCCCTCAGGAAAACTGTGTTGTGGAAAGTTACACAATCTAAAGTCTAGCTTTTCCATCCTGGTATACAATAAACATTACTGCAGTTTATGCACATGCACTGCAGCCATTCCAATTGAAAGAGCTTCGCTACTAAAAATTGTTAGTTATTGATTTTGTTTGAGGAGTAACTGCCAGCAAAATTGGATCCTTCAAAAATCTTCTCCATTTTTATCTAACAGAGTAAAAGGTTCTCAGAAAACACAAGGAATGTGTTAGAAAAATCAAAATGATAACTTGTTGGTCTGTTTTGTATTTGTCTGTTTCTCACTGCCAGTGACATTGTTCACACACAGAACTCCAGTGAAGCTATTCTGTAGTATATCAACGATCAGTAAATAGAAACAATGCTGTATTTGATCCAACAAGGTCAAAAGAGACAATATACCTGGAAAGTTCACTCTTTTTTATGGGAATGCTCTCCCCAGGATAGAATAACAGTGACAATAATGCTAATCTTAAAGTTAGTTTTGCCAAAGAAAATACTTGTTATTTCTTAAACCCTCCCCGCCAAACAAAAACCACAATAAAATCAAAATACTATTGTACAAAATGGTCATTTCAAATCAGTAAAAATTATTTCTCTTAATGAATTCTGAATTGTAAGAATGGTCTGCCTTTTCTGACAGCAACATACTAGTTTGGGAGGGTTCCAGTTTAGGGCAGGTCTCATGGTGGGAACACAAATACTCTTGACGCCAATACAGTTCAGATATCCAGATTAAATTTTGCTCCTCGCCACAGACTTCTTGGTAGAGGTGGATCATCTGGGGCAGCAGTGTGTTTGAAAGGAAATGGGATGATGTTCCTTCCTCTTGCCAGGATGATATTAATTGCATGCTGTGGGTGCTGGCCATACCACTCAGTACTGTTAATCCAGTTCTCTTCATGTCCTTTGCCTCCTTGTTCTTAGCCAGGACAGCTGGGACTGATTTTGTGTGGTTGCATCAACACTACAAGCACAAATGTTCTCCCTACCCCTCACCACACCAGCTGCTTTTGTAGAGCTCACCTGTCTATGCTGAGAGTTTTGTGGATTTGGGTTTCCTTTGAAGCTGAAAAAATAAACAACTGCCCTCTCTCCTGGCCAGTATGCATGGGTCACTTTTTGTTATCACTGTGGTTGGAAAGTAGCCTGTATTTCCTCATTCCACTCTGCACTGCCATTTGTTGAGACTGAAAACCAGCTCATTTTGCTGCTGTTGGTCCTTAGAGTTCACCATGCCTTTGACTGAGAGTTTTTGTGTAACTTTGCAAGTAGCCTTATCAGTGAAATGGCTCAAGGTACTTGGACTGGACTGTACCAGCCAGGGAAAGCTGTCATATAGGCCTCTTTTATACTGTACAAGTCCATGACTTGTTCATTGAATGGGTTTTCTCCTGTGGCCAAGTGTTTGATGGATGACACTGAACATTCAGAAAAGTGTGAGAGAGCTTGCTGAGTTTTCCAAGTTCTGCAGCATTCATTAGGAAATTACTGAGGAACTTGAAAAATCTGAAAAACCCAACAGATATTCTGATGCACTCTTGCTACGTGTAGGTGGATGGCACTGTCCTTGCCCTGTGCAAGCTGAGAGTGCTGCCAATTTATTCTACTACACACATGGAGTGTTTGAGTGGTGGCCAGAAATGCTAGTAAACTCTTTGGGATTCTTCAGTATTTGCCTTCAGGTATTTGGTTTGGTCGCATACTTTGATGAGAACTGTGATCAAAACCAAGTTGTTCTGTGAGCAGCTGTTCTCTTTATTATGGATTGTGTCTAATGATTGGATTCCCTTCTGTCTAGCACCCGTGAACTTCTGACAGAAGCTTTTCCCACAGGTAAGACAGCAATCACTTGTGGAGATTTTCTGTTGTCTAGTAAGAATTTAGTTTACACAGTTGAACACTGGTCTCCTCTAACCAGACATTCATTTTAACAAAATGCATAGAAAAATAATAACTTTGAAACCATTGCCCTTCTGTCAAATCTGTTTGAGATTTGCCAAACTTCTGTATGAAAGAAGAGGGCAGACTGAGAGATCAGGAGTCAGACTGTGATTGCATTATCTTGTTTCCTATGAAACAAAGCTAACAGGGAAGCATTAGATGGCTAATCTTCAAACCTGTCCCAGACAAGGGCATCTTGCAGAGGAAATGGTGCTTGTAGTGTCATAGAGACTTATCTTTGTGAAACGTATGCTGGTTTGGCACCTAGATTTCAGTGAAACTGCCCAACTAAATTGTTAGTGGGAGCTGTGCCATCTGAGCAGATGGGCATGTGTAGGCAGTCAGTAGTCATGTTTGTTCTTCATTTATGGGAATTTAGACCAGGATTTGAAATACCATGAAGCATAAAAAGCAAAATGCCCGGGTAGGTTATCCTTAGGTTTACATCTGAACTAGGTCTCCTTGTCCTGTTGCAGAGGGAGCATCCTCTAAGTAAGCCAGTCTAGGACAGCACATCTGACGGAAATAGATACTTCACCCATATCAATATTCAGATTTTTCAATTAATTCTGTCCTACTGATCCAATCCATTTTCTCTGGAAAATGACTCTTTAGACCATGTTTTTACTTTTGAATCCTTTTAACAACTTTCCCGTATCAGTTGCTTTCATTTCCAGCTTCCTTGCAGTCATAACTGAGTGATTCCAGCTGTGCCTGGAATTCTGCTCACTTCTTTCCACATCATTGTGCCCATTTGCTGGGGTAAAGTTACTTCTCAAAGCATGTGGGTATATACACACACTGACACGAAGCAGGCTAAAGATAAAACGTGCCATCTGCACCCCAATAACTACCTAACTGCATTCTCCTCCTGGCTGTAAACACAAGTAATTTTCCTCCAAATTCTTACCCTTTTAAGTGTGTGAGTTACTGAGCATGACCAGGCACAGAAATAGTTACGAGTGCTAGATATCTATCTGTGTGTAACCTTACAGTAACTTCCATGTGCATTTAGTCCAAGCTTTCTTCAAAACATTTAGCCACCACTTCCATTATAGCACCTGGTGGTTTTTTGTCATCTATGCTAAGGTTTTGGACAGAATGATTGTGTCAAACAGGTCTGATCTTTGTCACTTTCTGTCTTGATGTGGGTAATACAAGAAAATCTTTACATGAACACCTGGCTTTACTGAAAGCACACATGTTCTGCAATAATGTCAGATAATAGCAGAGTTGAGTGATGAAATCTTGAGCCTGGCCTTTCATCTGTTGTGCTGTGTGGTATTACTTTGAATGTCTGCTCTAAGAGTTCTCTCTTATTTAGATTAAGTCTTACAAGACAGGGATAATGTTTTTCCCTTTGTGTCACAGAACCTCAGAAACTTTGCATTCAAGAAATAATAAAGAATTTAAGGCCAATGGTGTTGAGACATCAGCGACATATGGAGTGTTTCTGGCCCATTTGATGCAGAGGAAATTCTGTGCAGGAAGTCAAAGAGGTGGCTAAGGTCAGAGCTGGCGTTTACAGAGTATCTGGCAACTTTCTTAGGCACGTGTTAAAACAAGTGTTCTTCAGATTCCAGAGGAAACCAACAGGCAATATGCATCACCTGCTACACACCTACCTGTGTGTAGAGACCCTTTCTCAGATACGGCTTTCCGTGGTTATTTCTCCATCTATTTCTTGGGAAACTTTCTCTCCAATTTATGGGAAATTATGCTAGACTAGGGGATAATGATATGTTTTGTGACTTAAAAGGGATCTATATAAACATGCTTTTCTCAATTCCTTGCTAATAAATGAATGGATGCACACTTGCACAAGTGCAGTACATGAACAGAACAGCTGTTCTGTTACAAGTTAGGGAAGGGGAGAAGAGCCCAGATGTCAAGAACAGGGTAGTCTGAGCAGTCAGTCAACAGCCTTAATCATTTTCTAGGCAGGGACAACTTGAGAGCTGCCAGAATAACTGCCTGTGGATCTCGCCAAGGAGCCAAATACCCTGGCTGAGACTATAATATACAGACTGGCATCTGGGCTCTCTGATTGTCATCAGTCCCTGAGCATGACAGAGGAGGAAGTGGATAATAGTAATTGAAATGCTCACTGCAGCATTTTAAAATTAATAATTTCAAATATTTTCCTAAAATAATCCAACTATTAGGAAAATAATTAAACATGTTTTCTGAGAGGGCAAAGCATGCAAGACTCCTTTTAAGGGGTTGTGGTTCAAATATCTGTGTATTGTTTCCTTTGCTTAGATGTTTCACTCCGCACTGCAGTCCTACTACCCAGTTAGGCATCAAGATAACTTCCATTTATTCCCATAGGCTAAGTCATTGCTATGTGTATGGAGAGAGGTATAATACAGTCAAAGACAAACTGTGGATGTGTGTGACTGCACCTCAGTTTTCTCTTACATGCCCTGGGATGCTCTTGTGCTACAAAGGTGATGTATCCATTGGTCATATCTTCAAGAACGTTTGTTCTCTCACAAACTTTGTTATTTCTCTTTTGTGGGCAGTCTTGGATGATGTTAGAGCCAGTAGCTGCAACATGACTTGAGAGGAATCAGTTCTATCCCTGCATCTTCACCTTCTGGTGCGTTATAAAGTGGAATGTATTAGACACTAGCATGCCTAGTAATAGATTTCCCATGAAGTTATGTTAAAATATCTGAAAACCTTGCCATTCCTGTGTGCCTCTAGGCATCATGACTGCACACATGTGGCATCTCTTAGTAGTGAGAATCTGGGAAAGGTTGGCCAAATAAAGGGCAGAATCCAACTATCCAAAAAAGCTGATCTATGCTTGTCTGCATTGCCATTTTATGTTCCTGTCTCTTGGCAGTATCTGAATCTGCATGGAGGTTTCTGATTCTGCTGCTGGGAAGGTAGGGAGAGCTTTGTCATTCTCAACCATAGATGTAGGGGCTTACACATGTTGCTTTAACCACGTGGGGAATGTTTTTTTTATCTAGGGACATGGAGTTATGTTTTTTGTGATCCAAACACAAATATTATTTTATTTTCTTCTAATATCTGTAAACACTAGACTGCAATTTCTTCTTAAGAAGACCAGCTGCGGTGTCCAGCTGTCTTGGGGTGACTTTATGATGTGTATCCCCTATCGCTGCCCTATGCCCAGAAATTAATTGTGTGTCTTTCTGTGCCTTTAAGCTGAGCCTGAGAGGGGGGAGAGGAAAAAAAACGAAGCAAACTTCTCAAAGCAGTTGTTTCAAGGACACAGATATACACACTCCTCTGCTTCTGCAGCGGCAGGAGCGGGAGGAAGCACCCTGCTTGCTCTCCAGCCAGTTGTTTTGGCCCTTTTTTGATCCGGAGAGAGACAGAGAGTTGAACTTTGTTTTCCTGGGACTTCGGGGTTTTTTTCCCTTCTTCTGGACTATTTCAACATCAGAACACCTCGGGAGAGTTCTCCACTGAGGCCCTGAAGGTGGGCCCAAGACCCAGCTCCAGAGAGGAGGAGAGAGACTCCATGAGCCATGGAAGGACTCGGAAATTTTCCCAGGTTTCTCTCCACAGCGAGAGGTTTTATTATTTAGCATTATTATCCTTTTCTTGTGTGTTTATTAAATAAATAGTTTTTATTTTTTTCACTTTCCTCCAAGGAAAACTTATCTTTCCTGAACCTGGTGGGGGAAGGCTGGTTGTAACCTGCCTTCTATCAGAGGATATTTTTTCCTCCAAATTTTTCCAAACTGGCATAAATAATTAGTGGTGCCCACTGTGGGGCTTGAAAGAAAGTGGGCACACCAGCACTGCTGCAATACCATGCAATCCACCAGCAAAGGGGATTTGAAGATGTAGGGATTGATCTCCTCTATATAAGCTGGTCCACAGAGATGAGAACTCCTTTTTCTGTATGCTTTTTCATTTTTTTTCCTGGAATGAAAGAAGTGGTAGTTGTGATTAATAAGTTTTTGAGCTAAATACCTTGCTTTTATTATGGCCACAGGGGATGAAGCATGAAAAACAGTAACAGCATGCTACAGAATAGTCATAGAAAGGATCACTGGAATTATTTTTTGAATGGCTTTCTATTGTTGGATGTTCTACTTAAAAAAGAATTTAGCCCTTGCAGTAATATTTGGTCTGCAATGAATTTTTTCAAAACTATTTGCATTTTGTTTAATGTTTATAGTTTCAAAAGTACACAGTCTGGGTGCTGCAGGCTTTGTAGGTTCAACAAGCAGAGCAGTGTAGAAGATAAAGTTTTGTCAATTCAAGGAAAGAATGGACCCTCTTGCCTCTTTGAGTTCTGTAAAGGCCAAAAATGTTTAACACTTAATATTTAAATGGTTTCTCTTTGCAGAGAGTAAGGTCTTTTTCAGCTTCAAGTAAGTGCTTATATCACCAGACACTACTAATGAGCTCTAGAGCCTTTCACCTCTCTGTCCCCAGTACAAGAATATAAGAAAAAATTCACTGTATGAGACCACAGATCCATGTGTTCATCTGATATTCCTCATAATAGGGAGGTAGAGATGACTAAGAAATAAACAGAAAATAACGTTCAACAGTAATCAGACAGTATAGATGTACTAGATGTAAGACACGACTAAGAAATAAACAGTAGTAGAGGACTAAGAAATACAAATTGGAGTCAATCTACTGTAATATTTCTTCTCCATTCCTATTGGTCACTTTTGCTCTTGTTAAACGTTTCTATGGGCTCTTAGCTCTGACTGCAGCTTTTCAGGAACAAAGACCCCAGTTCACTGTTGTTCTGGACTGGCTTCTTCTGCCAAACTACTCCTAAACTTTGACCCCTGTATGTCCCTAGGCATCTTTCAACTTCTAAAGGGCTTCTATCAAGTCTTTCTCCACAGACTAGGAAAGTAAGTAATTCTGTAGTAAGCACCACTGCTACCCTGCTGTCCTCTTCTGCTTCAGAGGTTAGGAAGATTTCACCCTCTGAATATGGGATTCACCTCGGGGAAAATCCAGATTCTTTGAATCAGGTGAAATTTCGCAAAAAAGCACTTGAACACAAACTGCTTTTTCAATGGTGGTTCACCAAGAGATCATATTTCATGCTCAGAGGTACATCAAAATTCTTTGTCATGTAATAAATACAATCTAAATCTACTGCATCAAAGTGTCATGGAAGTGTTAGTAACTGAAGATTTCCTTATTCCACTTGGATCCTCTCCTATTTTTTGGAGTAGAATGTGAACTGTGCAGGCAGAGCTTGATTTACAGGCAATAAACTTTTGTATAACTCCTTCCAAGCCCAGTGTTTCTGCATGGAAAAAGAAGCCACACATTGTCTGAGGTTCAACTCAGAACAGCAGTCAAGTGATGAGAAGCCTGAAGAGGCAGTATTCCTGTCTTTTCTGGCTAGAAAAGTACTGGCCTTTCCCATCCCTCTCCTTCACCCTGACTTTTTGTGTTAAATTAAATTAACAGTGGTGACATATTTATAGTAATCTTTCAGATTTTGAGAATAGAATATAATCAGATAATTTCAAACTTTTCTCTGCCAAAAAGAAAACCCTTTTTATATTTAATGGAAGTTTAGATTTTCTCAAAATAACAACTCTTAAGGAATCGGAACAAAAAAAGTCAAACAAATAAGCAGATAATTGAATATCTTAATTGGTACAAAGTCACAAGCATTTTCAGGATCACTTGGGTTTTGCTTTTTTTTAGTCCTCAGAAGGAACAATAGATGCCAAATCTGCATTTCTCAGAATGGGAACAGGAGCATCCATGGGGTGAAGTGGGCAGGTGTGGTGATGGGTTTAGAAATGAGGGTCTGGAAAGTAAAATAACAGCAGCAATTCAAAGAAGAGGCCAGGATGAAGGAGAAAATTAATATATATCAGTTTCATCAACTATGCCAATATAAGCCCTTTTCAGATGGGGAGGAACTTGGCATTATGATTCCTTACATCCATGAAGTTAAATTTGGGCCTGTCTAGGGTTAGAAATGCTGTGCTACCATAACAAGCAGTAGTTGAGAGAGTTTGTTTTTCACATGATACCTCTGAGACTCCTTAAAACACCATGTGAGGTTCTGCTTGGGGTTCTGCCAGCTTCCTTTGGCATAAATCCTGACACAAACGCATGGCATTGGAAGCCTGCTGGGAGGAGAGGTTACAGCGTTACAAAACTGCTGCAATATCCTTTGCAGCATAGGCTGTTCCAAGAGCCCACTGCAAACCAAGGGGTGGATAGTTTTAAAGGTGGGAAAGCGTGACTTGCAGGTATGCAGAATAAAAAACATCTTGTACAACCCCCCTGCAAAAGCATAGTCCGGTAGAACAGGCTGCCCAGGGTTATGTCCAGATGACTTTTGAATATCTCCAAGAATGGAGACTCTACAACCTACTTGGGTAACCTGTTCCAGTGCTCAGTCACCCTCACAGTAAAAGAGTGTTTCCTGATACTCAGAAGGAACCTTCTGTGTTTTTGCCCATTGCCTTTTGTCCTGTCACTGTTCACCACTGTCTCTTTCTTCTTTATAGTCTCCTTTTAGATACTTGTAGACATTAATGAAATCCCCTCTGACCCTTCTCTTCCATAAACAGTTCCAGCACTTAACCTTCCCTCATATAAGAAATGCTCCAGTGCCTTCATCATCTTTGTGTTACTTCACTTGATTCTCTCCAGTAGCTCCATATCTTTCTTGTACTGAGGAGCTCAGAAACAGACACAGCACTCGGGTGTGACCTCTCTAGTGCAGAACAGAGTGGAAGGATCACCTCACTCCACCTTCTGGCAGCATTCCTCCTGATGTAGTGAAGGAAATGTGATAGTTCTTTGCTGCAAGGGCACAGTGCTGCCTCTTGTTCAACTTGGTGGCCACCAGGAGCCCCAGGTCCTTTTCTGCAAAGTTGCTGTCTAGGCAATTGGGTCCTGGCATATACTGGTGTATCTCCGGCTGACTGTGCTCTGCTGGAACACCCAAGTTCTCATACAACCTGAGAGAGGCACACCACTGACATCACCTACCCTTATCCTGTGGCTCTGCTGGAGGGAGTTGTAACTCTCTCATCAATGCACCTACCTTTAATAAAATGCCTCTATCCTTGGAGACAGAGCTTAAGTTGTCTTGGTAGCCTAAAGAACAATGACAGATCAGAGGATTTTTACTTTTCATGGGTAAGTTACCTGGAAGATATTTCCCAACGTGCCTGAATCTTGGGCCTAAGAATGCCATGCATGGTTTTGCAATACCTAGGGCAGACAAAAGGAACAAGATGAGTGTCTTTAACTCAGTTGCCAAGTAGAGAAGCTTTGCCCAGGACTAAAAGAAAGCCTAGTCTTTAAGAGAAGGAAGACTAATGAAGTAGGTCATGACACAGAAATGTGAGTGGTCTTTTGCAAACATAGCACAAAATGGGGCTTTGCAAAGATGATGCAATCTGAGAGAAGTGGAAGAACGTTGTTGTACAGTCTGCTTGGAGATTTTGATAGGAATCCTCATGCTAAATCAGACAGAAAGAATTTGAATCTGAGTCATTGCTTAGCAGAGACCTAGACTTCTTGTCAGAGGTAAAAAAAATCCAATCCAGGTTTTATATAAAATTGCTTGCAAAAGCCAAAGCAAGAAAAAAAAGACTGTGGCTATGGTTGCATGATCATTAATACCATATCTGTGTTCTGGAGAAACATCCAGCAAGACAAATTAGATCTGGATCGGTCACAAGCACACAACTGCATTTCTGTCCATTTAATCAGAATGTGGTCTTAAGTTTGTGCCAGCTTTCTTAGTTTTACACTGATTTTATGAAGATTGTAGAAAGGCAGACAATATTGGATCCATAATAAAACCTGAAAATGCAAATAGTTTTGAATATGACCTGCCAGAGTGAGTAAAAGCTTTTACGTAAGATCTGTAAATACAGCTTTTAAATCTGCTTATTTAGGAATCCTTAAGTTATATATATTGTCTCATATAACTACAGTATGATTTTTATTTTTTCCAAAACAAAGGTCTTACTGACAGACCTATGAGTTGTATTACATGCATTTCTGGTAAAAAGAAAAGTCATCTCTTGGTACCTTTTTGCCTCTCCTGTTCACAGGACTGGATGCAGGGCATGCAGACAAAAAGCTCACTGCAACATCCCAACGAGTACTGGGTTTGCTACAACAACCAGACTGAAGTAAGAGGGGTCAGCCATCATAACAGCACCTGGCTACTAAGAATACTTGCTACTAAGATGCCTTACTCCAAAGACCACTTATTGAGGCTACACAAAATTTCTGAACCAGAGGAAGCACCTTAGCTGTGGTATTTAGTTCTCCTATTTTTTCTGTCTGGTTTAGCCTCATACCTCTGCCCTTTCTTCTCTGCCTTCTGTTTTGACCTTTATGGCTAAAAAGGTCTCTTTTGTGACACTGCCATGTACTC
This sequence comes from Corvus brachyrhynchos, assembly GCF_000691975.1. NCBI lineage: Eukaryota > Metazoa > Chordata > Aves > Passeriformes > Corvidae > Corvus > Corvus brachyrhynchos. The sequence goes on from NW_008236769.1 coordinate 4,366,133, forward strand.
ATAATTTAGAAAGCAACTAAAAGCAATGTCTTAAGCAGGTTGATGTTGGTGTAGGTCACTCAAGTCCCATGGTAGCAGTAGTAGTCCCTTGTGCAGTGTCTGCCTTTGTCACCAGGGAGGTTGTCAACAAAAACTGCATTTTCTGCCTCTGCTGTTTTTTTGCCTCACGTTTAGGTGCGTGTTTGTCTGGTTTTGTTTTCAAGGAAGCGACACTGAACTTTAACAGCATTTCCCATCCATATCAACTCTTGCTAAAAGAACAGTTCTTACCATCTTTAATATCACCCTTAATATCACCAGGACTGTTTCCCTTTAAAAATCTCTTTACAAGTAAAGGGCAGAGGAATAAGGGGTAGTTAATATGAAAGTGTGAGTTACTACTTTAAAATTTCAGTTCTTTGACTTTTTTTCCCATTTCATCTTTGAGAAAAGGTTAGTGATTCGTAATAGTTCCTGTTGCTGGGGACTAAGACATTGAAGATCAGAATCTTCTCTGCTTAGTGTTAGACAGTGGAAAGATGGACAGTAACCAGGTCTATTTCTTCCAGGAAAATTAACCCAAGATAATTTGTCTCAACACTGGACTTCAGGGCATAAGCAGGTCTCCTTAGTTCCATGTTCTCACTATGTACTAAAAATGCCCCTTGAATTGTCATAGATAAATACCCCTCCATATTTCATTTAACCTGAAATAAGTGTTTGAAGTAAGAAAACTTCCCTGGAATTCTAGTTCCAGGTGGGCCTCTAACTCCCATCTTTGCCTCAACCCCAGTTCAATCTGTGTAACAAACCCCCATGATGCTTGTACATTGATGCTTTCCAAAAGCATAAATCAAGATTCAAAATCCTAATATTCTTTTTTTCAGTGTCACAGCTGACAATAAAAAGTCTCTCAGGAACTGGATTTTCCCTCCTTGTAACTCAGGAAAAGCAGAGGTGGAAAAATAAACAGTCTCAATGTTAATGTTTCATCTGTAACTATCTTGTTATATTTCATCATTATTAGTTAGACCTGTTCTGGTTCTTGTCATGTTGACATGGTAATCAGAAGACAAAATCTGACAAAATCTAGCTAAGGGAAGTGGTTAATGCTTATTGTTACCTCTTTGTGTTAGTCTAAACATATGAGAACTACAATGAAGTAAAATCTGCCTTGCTATCAATGTTCGATTTCATTGCAAGAAAAGAAAAGGTATAAACCTGCCTCTGTATAGCAGTCTACAGAGTGAAACTACAGAGAAAACAAAGAAGGCACTAGAAAGAATGCCTTAATAGTGAGAATTAGGTGTCAGATAACTTTGTGCCAGACTTATCTCTTTTGTCTCCAGATAGCAAAGGTTTAGGTCTGTAAAGGAGGTCCCAAAATCTCTCATGCTGCTTCTTTTTACCTCTTTTCCTTCCCTGTTTCTCATTTCTAACTTAGAGCAGGCCTTTGGCTCCACCCTTTGATCATTTAAGGGAGAAAAAGTTGTTTGTTTGTTTGTTTTATGTTAGAAGTGTTTGACCTTCCTCAGTTTTATAGAAATAGCTATAATGAGGCCAGATAGATTGTGAATCTTGAAATACCCCTGCAGTAAATAGGTCAAGTTATGTGACCTGCTGTAGCTAGCAGCACAGGAGAACTTATCAACATTACATGAGACTTATGAATATCATCAGTCATCAGACAGCAACTCCTAATTCCTAACCCAAATTATGAGATACCTGTTCACAACTGAGTAGGCTGGAAGGGGAGAGCCTTCCCTGTCTTAACGGGCTGGCCTCTGTTTATCATGAAGAAGGTAGCCAGAAGTGTTGAAATTTTAACAAAGACCTCATTTATCAAAAATATTCACTTTTCATTGAAGACAAGTAGGTGCTAATAAGTACCAGAAAAACACCAATAGTTTAGATAGTATTAACAAATAACCCCTCCTTCCTTAATTGGTGTATGCTACACAGGAACTGAGTTTTGAATGTACAACCAAATGTTAAAAGCTGTTTTCGAGCCTTGCTCTCTCCTCAATGAGACATCAAAATGTTGTCACCCAATCCTTTTTACTTTATTTTTTAGTTCAATACTTTGATCATTCCCCTCTGACATGGGTGCTGCTGTACCAGATTAGCTAGCAGCAAGTTTCTAGCTAGATGAAAAAACCCTTTAATGGGGTCTGTTTAGTACTTCATCTGTAAATCATTTATGTAAAGAAAATGTAACCAAGTCACAAACTGGCAGATAATTTCTTAGACATTTGTGTTGGTTATGAAATTATTACCCAGATTTCTCTTATGCTAAATACTCTTTAAAATATTGATATAAATATTTTGTTTAAAGGAAATCATATAGAAGATTTGAGCAAGATATTTTTCCTTTGAGAAAATAGTATACCTCTTAAACACAGGAAATGGACTCCCTCTAATCCACTGGAAGTCAGTAAAGCAAATGATGTGGTGAAATAAGGAAAAAGACTATTTGAGTGGGAAAGATGGGAGTTGGTACAAGTAGCTGTGGAACTGTTTAGAAGACAAAAATTAAGAGGTGAAAGGAGGGGCCAGAAAAAATTTAACATTGTAGCAAGAGACCTTTAAGAAAAGCATATTCTGGTACACAAAGGATCTGGGTGAAGAAACCATAGATATTGCTGCTTGCTTGAGACTATTTCTACATCACTTTTTGTTGGTACAGCCTAGAGCCCAGGAGGAAGAGAGTTGGGATTGTTGAAGAAACAAGAGGAAAGGTCCTTTTGAGGACTCCAATCTGACTAAATGTTAGGAACCAGAAAGGTGAGTCTTAAGGCCACTTCAGAAAGGAAAAGAGTCACTAGTGGAGACTCCCAGAGGTCAGTGCTAGTACCATTCCTTTTCAACACCTTCATTAATGACCTAGGGGAGTTTGCAATGAAATCTCCAAGTTCATGGACCTCCAGGTTTTCAAATGCCACACCAGTGCAGAAGAACTCTTAAAACACCTTGCAAAATGGAGTAAGGGGACAAAAATGTGTCAAATGAACTTCATTATAGATAAATGTACGGTAACGCAACTGCAGAAAACTGAATTTAAATACATGTACTGCTGATCTTGTAATTGCAACACAGGAAAGAGAACTTGAGAGTTATCACTGATTTCAATACTCTGAAGCAATTGGTTCAATGCACAGTGTCAGCCAGAAAAGAGAAAAATTGTCAGACATGATCAGAAAGAGTTTTGAGAGCAAGACTGGGTATCATTTTAATGCTGTGTAAAACCTTAAAGAACCCACAGTAGGTCATTTTGGGCTCTGTGGAGGACACGGAACAATTACGGAAGAGGGCAACTGAAATGATTGAGAGGCTGATAGCTGTTGTATTGCAAGGACAGACTAAAAAGACTAGGACCTTCCAACTAGGAGAGGTAAAACCAGAACCTGTTATACCTGATGTTTGCAAGGAATGCATTTGTTATTCAACAAATGCAGCAACAGTTGGTCTAGGGATGGTCACTGAAAATAGTAACAGATATAAGCTGGGGAAAAAGGAGGTTTTTTACATCATGGATGGTGAACTCATTCAATTGTTGCCATGGGAGGTTGTGGAGAGAAGACAGATGGTATCATCACGTGGAAAACAGGCTTGGAGAAAATTACATCGAGGCCAAGGCAGATGCTAAAGACAGAGACAGGGATGAACCTCTGAAATCCCTAATCCAAAGAGAGCCTCTGCTGGGAGAAAAAGAGAGGAATGAGCTGCAGTGGGCAGCCTGATGTGCTCTCCTGGGTTAGGAACAGAGTCTCTGATGTGGCAGGAGACAGGCTGACTACCAGGTCTGATGCAGTAGGACATGTCCTGTGCTTTCATATTAGACATGGGTGTAAGGGAGATTTCTCCTGACAACTCTTTGAGGTTTTGCTCTGGCTACAACGTACATAACACATATGGCAGTCTTGTCATTTTTCTCTAGTTGAAAGCACAGGGGATGCAGTACTGCACAGGTTAAAGAGTGACTGTATTTGGGTAGACTGAGCAAGAAGGAACGCCTTCAGCAGTGCAAAGATCAGAGAGATTTTAGTTGTAAAACGGCAGGTAAGTAGTTCCCAGTGAGTGCTTTAAACTTGGTAGGTTTTAAAGTTCAAAGCAAAAATATATCCCTTGTTTATATGGGTTATATACATATTTCTGTCTCTTGTGTATCCACTGACACTGTCATGTTTCTGTTCAGAAAGTATTTAGTGTCTTTTGTGGTTTGGGCTGCATAGATGTACTTTTTTCCCTGAATATTTTCAGGTCTGGATTTTGTTGTTGTGCATGTCTACTTTGCTACTGTGGCATTTACTAAGTAAATGACATCATACAAGGTGGCCCAAAATTAAAGTGTTTTGTAAATTAAAAATATAAAACTTAATTTGGAATTTTATTTATACCAGTCTTCAGATTAGCCATGCCTTGCTACAGCCCTAAACGTTCCTTTCCGTTCTTGATATTTTTTTGCCTTTCAAACAGTATTGCTATCTGGAATTCTCTTTAGTGCTACACTTCATGTGTTACTGCTGGGCCAAAAAAAGATATTTTCACATCTTCCACATTTGCAGATGATTTGCTGCCAAAAGAGTTTCACTATTTTATAAATGTGTAGATCCCAATGGCTGTCACAGGGCTGCATAAAAGTGTGCATTTCAGCTTATTAACATTTGCATTTGGTTCAAGATATTGATGATTTTGTTAGTCACTAAGGGACATCCACCTTAAAAGGTAAAGACAGATCATGCCTCATTTTTTTCACTGTGTTTTTGTGCAGCTTGCAGGATATCAGTTTTACTGTTAATTGAGTTGTAATTAAGAAATGTTCTAAATTGGTTGAGTGCATGTTTATATGGTGAATTTTCACTGGCATAGCTCTGTTAGCCAGGTAAGTTGTGCTCTGCTGGCTGATCCTACTCCAACTAACAAGTCTGGATTTCTCTGAAATGAGACAAGATGCTACTGGCCTTAATTTTTTACTTTACCTCATTGCTATAAGTGAGCATTGCTATAAGGGAGCATCAAGGAACAAGGATCTTTGTTATGGATGCTCCAGTTCACATTCTTCTATATTTTCTTAAGTTGCTAATGAAAACAGGCTTGTGCTAATCCGTGAACCGTAGTTTGCTTTTGTTGTCTCTGCTGTGGGGGCTGTTCCCTCTGCCAGGTGGGTGAGGTAAAGAACTGCAGGCAATAATGTCTTAAATCACTGCAGTAGTTTCCCTCGCCCGAGATTCAGTCTATCTAAAAAAAAGGACTTTTGTCAGTGCTACTTGTCTAACTTGTGAGAATGAGGCGGTGCTAGATTCAGTCTGAAAATACAGCAACATCTGCTTTCGAAGCTTTACAGTGAAATAGTGTGTTATACGTTATAGTATGCAGGCACATATAATCTGTTTACATAACAGTAATGTCATACTAATATAGATATGGTCTAATTGATGTGTAGATATGCTCTGATTGAATTAGCTGCAGTGTGGCACACTCAGGATAGGAGAACGGGGATTATACTTTATTGATTGGATTATTTCTCACTTTTATTATTCTTACTTTTAGGAGTTTCAATCTGCTAATTCTACTTCAAAACCTCATGACTGCATTTCACATAATTCCCCTTCATCCAGCAGCCAGAAAAAAAATGGATTCCCCTTCAAAAGATGTTCATAAAATGCTCTTATACACCAAGAAATCTGAGAGAATATGTCAAAACATTGGGCAGAAGCAAAACCTTGTTGCATCCTTTTCTAATTCTTGTGAGGCTTTTCTGTTTCATGTAATGTGAATAGAATAACTGGACTGCTATTGTTATGTGTCCACCTTCAAAGAATTACAAGCCTGCTTTAGCCTTCTGCAGAAAGGCATGACCATGGCATGGCTCACCCTTGGGATGCTGATTAACTCAGCAGGTAGGTGGTGTCACATTCTGTGTTGCTATAGCTCGGTTACCAGTGCCACCTGAACTAGCTAGTTTTGATCTAGCATATAAGAGCTATGAAGTGGTCAGACCTGGTGTCAGATTCACTTGGAGGTCTGAGAGTCTGGTGAACTGTCTGCTTTTGCAGCATTTCCTTACAAAGAAAACCAGAAACACGACTGCATAAATTTTGCTTATAAATGTCCTTAAATTCCTAGATTTTTAGACAGTTTTGCACTGTTCCTGTACACACACCCTTCTAGCTTCAGGGTGTAGTGGAGAAGGTCTCATTGTGCAGGTGCAACAGAAGCCAGATGCTCCTTTGGTGCAGACACCCTGTTCCCTGTGCTGGAATGCTCTTCACACAAGCCAGCCCCTAGCTGTGAGCCTTGGAGCGGGCACTGCCTGCCGGGGCCTGAAACAATAGCTCTGACAGATGTGACAGGCTCATTCATTTCAGCACTATTAATGCTGATACTTAGTTACACTGTAAATTCATGTGCTGTTAACTATTTCACTGCTCATCAGAAGCATGTTAGAGCAGGATTAGAAACAGCTGCAAAACCTATTAGAGCCAGAGCTCATTTGGTACCAGTAGTACCAGTGTGGGAGATGAGCCACTTTTTTACCTCAATCAAGAAGGAGCCAATTGTCCCATTGGGACAATGAGTTTTCCTGCTCTTGCTTTCTTCTGTTTTCCTGTAGTTGTTGCCATTATTTTCTTCTGGTGAACAAGGGTTAAGAAACACATTGACACATACTAAGTATTTTGAGCTCTTGAAAATGAGAAGCCCATAAAGCTGATTGAAACAGTCAAATCCAAGTGATGGGAACTTGTCACAATGGAGCTCAGATCATATTGAGCATGTCTGCACTCAAAGCAGCATATGACTTCTACAATACTAGAAGAATAGATAGATTATTCTGCAGCCAAAACCTGGAAAGGATTATGTTTTGCTCTGATGCTGCCAATGGGTTGTACCACAATAATATGGTCTTGCCCTTGGGGAAGTGCCTAACAGAAAAGAGAAGGTGACTATAAATGACAACAGGGCATCCTATGAAATTTTTTTTTTTTTGTAGGAAAACAGTGTAGCTGCTAAAGCAAAGGACATATTACTAGACTGACTTTGCTCACTTACAGTATACTGCATAGGGTTAAACTTTTAGCCTAGTCCAATATGGTTTATCTGCTTTCCCGCTATGCTTTCTACAGAGCTGTACAGAGCGATGATAAACCAGAGAAAGCTGTTGTTTCCTTTTGATCACCCTTATTTGTGATGTGAAAAGACAAGCCTTATTTTTATTCTTCATGGTGCTGTTCAGTAATGCCCGCTTTGAAAAGGCTACCAATAATGCGACAGAGTCACTGCAGATTTCCATCTCTGTGCCCTACCTCTGCACTGATCAATTTTTCTCTTACCCGTAGAAGAGGCATTGCTGTTTATCCTGTATTGCTGCTTTACTACATAGGTATCAGCAAAGAAATTCATTACTAACCATGAATCAGAGTACTTGTCTTGTTTCAGGTTTGTTTCTTATCTGGTTATTTATGATCAGGGTTTAATTTTCTTTCATAATTGATGCACTTGTAGTACCAGGGAAATTCATGTGGACCCCTTCCCCTTTTGATAAACCAGAAACAAAGAAGTAAAGTTACTAAATATGTAGAGGGTCACAGTTGTAAGGCATGTGGTTTTAATTAAGTTTTAACTAATTCTCTTTATCTTGTCATAGTAATTATGACTGTACAAGTCATGTCACATTAATATGTGAAAGCAGCACTTTGGCATGGCTGGTCAAGGAACAAAGCCTTTATGACCTGCCTTGTTAAATTAAACCAGAGAGACTGATCAACTTGTATTTTGCTCCCTCCTTTGATAAATTATGTTAAAGATGAAGAAAAGTGCCAAAGGGCCAGCACACATTGGTGCTAAGTATTGCTGAACTATAGCAGCAAACAAATTGAGAGAAGAGTTCTTGTGGACCTTTTAAACACCCTGGGCTTTGATAATGAAAAATGAAATGACATATAACAATGAAGTAGCTTAAGTGAATTGATAATGCTTGAACGAATCTAAACTTTATCCTTTTTGTATGATATAGTTGGATACTCTAGAGTTGCAACTAATTTCTCTATCTTCTGTTTAAGCAGAGGATATCTTATACAGAATACACCTGTGAGGTTAGCTAGGGTGTGGCCCCACAGTACATCTGCTGGTTTATACTAACAAATCATCCAGACATTTTTTATTGAGAAGAACAAATGCAATGTAGTCTTCTCAGACTTTGGTAGGGCATAAGGTCTGCTCTGTTTGGAGAAAGCTACTTTTCACCATCACAGGAATAGTTGTTTGAAAGGAATAACATACTGTAAATTTGTGTTCTAGCTCACTTTGCAGTAGATTTCCTATATAGGCAAGCTCATATCAGCAACCTCATAGCTTAGCTAAGTCATCTTCAGTTTTGGCCTCTGTGCTGACTTATGTATGTTTGAACTATAGCAGTTCTTCTCTTTATTACAATGTGAAATCATGATCATAAAAAATAGAAAAAGGATGAATACCTTGTATTAAATTCTTGATGGTGATAGTCTGCTTCATCACCTTACCCCCCACCCATGCACGCTATCGAGGAGCAAAAGAGAAGTGCCATTTTTCTTATGCTATGCCAATAACTACTGGAGGGGTGCCACACAGCCCCTCTGATTGCTATGTCAATCTTTAGCTTTTTGAGTCATTTTTTGTTGTCAATAACTGTAGTGTCTTCTTCTGCTGTTTATGCATTAAGCTGCTGTAGGGACAATTTTTGAGGAATCCTGGCTGGATTCTTATCTGAGGTCTATGGCCTTTTCCTAGCAGAGACTTTAATCAGTTTTGAAATTCAGTCCCCTTTTCCATGAGGAATATGCTGAGTAATAGCATCATTGTCACAACAGCTTGCAGAAAGATTCAGGAAGACAGCCCTGTTTTCTTTTCTCAATTCTGCATTTATTTCTTTCCAATATCTTGGTAATAAAAAGGACCAAAAAAAATTTCTTTTCTTTTTCAAACAAAGACATCTATGAAAAGGGTATGCTTTAGCTCTTTCTGTCTGTAGGAACAGTCACTGCTTGGTGGATGGTGTTCTTCAAAAAAGAAGAGACAGATTATGCAGGGAATTAAAACCTTAGTCCATTTTACTACATACAAATTTTGACATTGTGTACCTAAGTTTTACCTGCATATATAAAAACATTGCAAGCAAAGATGGACTGACTTTGGAGAGTAAGTAACCAGGAAAATGACAAGAGGCTTATTTAAGAGTCTGTTTGAGGTTGCCACCTGTTTGTCCACACCAAGATTGGGAAATTGACTATAATTGCCATGCCAATAAAAGGAAACACAGCAGCAGAATGTTTTGAAGGCCCTCAGAGCATCTAAGACTTGCAAGATTATCTGTTAAAAAACATAGCAAAGACCTAGAATTCAAATAGAGGAAAATACAGTAATTTAGAGACACTTAGGTTAAACTTTACAAAGACTCTGAGAAAACAAGTAGATGATGTGAACTTCCAAAAAGTAACATTTTCCCACCATTTCAGTCAGCATTTCTTAAACTATAAGACACAAAGTATCTTTTGGCTGCAAAATAGACACCAATGTCTGATCTAGGAATATTTTTAAAATAAATTAATTATACAGGAAAGTAAGCATACACTTCCTTTGACAAGACACTTATTTTGCAGGCACTTCTATGCTGGGCATTTAAAAAACTGTCTGCTCAGGAAACATTTAATCGGACTCTCCTAAATTTTTTCTGTAGCTCATTTGGAAGTTAAATGGCCCAAGGGCAACTTTTGCTGCGGTCAACAGAACAACTGAATGTTTTTTGAGAATTAGCTTGAGAGTATTTATACATCTCTGTAAATGAAGTGTCTGTAAAGGTACTTTGTACTGAAATAAAATATAATTGTAGTTTTTTACTAAGCTTTCAAAACAATGTGCAAAAGTATCATTGTCCTTCTCTCAGACCTCTTCTCTGCTTCCAGATTCACAACTAGCAGTACATAGCAAACCTGCATACTTACTGATGTTGTTTATTGCTGCACAATCTGCAAACAGGAAGCACCTGGGAGATTAAATCTCAGAGGGGGTTGTTAAAAGGGCAAGAAATCTGAGACCCTGAGAAGGCAGAAGGTGATTGCTGGTACACTAAGACCATATGAAGTATCAGAATTATGGATCAAGCTAGTGATTGGCAGGATTCTTGCTTGACTAGGGGATTGTGATGAAAATTAGTGGGAAGTAGTAGTTCAGAAAACGTGAAAGTTCTGTCTCTGCTTGTGAAGAGGGAAGGCCTGACTACGTCCTGGATGTGCCCTAGAATGCATCGCTAGTCTTTCATAAATCAAGCTTCTAGTGTTTTTATGCTTGTTTATTGTTAATTGTGATGAAAAGGTATAGAAGTTGCTTTTTGATCTCCAGGTAATTATCTCCCACTAATTATTGAAATGTGAAGGTTTGTGGTTAGAATATGGACACCCTTTAGCAGTTGGGGGAAAAAAGTACATTTTAGGAGAGTTTTCAAAAGCATGCATATAATTATTAGGATTACTTTTTTTTCCCCCTTGTGCTTGAGTTTTAAGTGAAAAGGCTTTTTAGCTTTGTTTCAGCTTGCTTTCTATTACAGAAAGAATTTTCACCATCTGACCCTGCATTAATCTAAGCAATGAAAGACTTTAATCAGATGCTGCAATGTGCCCATTTCCTGCAGGCTCCTAACATGAATTGGAACCTGCTGGAAACAGAAGCTGACTTTCTTGGTAATTCGTTTTTCAAAGTGAGCAGGAGATCTCAGGAGTGGCACCTTTTATTCCCCAGCAGGAGCGGAACCCCTACTTCACTGGAGGGAAAAAAAAAAGCAGAAACACGAAGAGTGAAATGAAAGGTTAAGGAAATAAAGCCTGAAAGTAAGAAGGGGGCTGGGTAGAGGTATTAATGCAAGTCTGATGGAGCCTGCTCTTCAGGATCATGCCTTTTACTTCAGTCACTCCTACCTGCTTGCAGAGCTTGTCAATGTAGAGGGTCTGCAGTGAAATGTATACCAGCACTCCCCTGCCTCCTACCTTACAGCCAAAATAGGTTGTTAATAGTATTAATTATTATAATAATAATTTTAATCTTGTTAATCTTAATCTATAATATTAATCTTGTTTCCATCACAGAGCAACTAATACTTGCTCAGCCCTAACTGCATCCTAAGTCAATAAAAGAACCCAAACTCGTATCTGGAAGTTAAAGAACTTGAATACTGAATAATCTAATCTGTATCCTTTCCTGATATTTAACATCTCCTGCCCATCTGCCATAAAATCAGTGAACATTTTCTTTGTAATGTAAAGAAAAATGATCTATACTTTAGAGGGTTTAGTGAGCTAGTGACATTTTAAGAATTTCTTTTCTTTGGAAGAGGAAAACCAGTATGCAGTTTCCTAATGTTGTCTTTCTCCCAGTGCATTTCACTGTTCATCAAAAGGGAAAAATATTTGCTTTTCCAGTCCCCCAGTTCAAGCAACATATTTTCAAGAAAACCACCCTACCCCTCTAAAGCAGAAACTAACACAAAACAAACCCAACAACAAAAAACCCTTCAGATTTTACAGCTTGGAGAATAGGAAACATAAAATTCCTATTGCAGAGCCTAGCCAGTGTGAGACAAAAACAGTGGAGCCAAAAGTAAGAGATGCAAAAAGAACACTTCTATCTGTACATTTAGTGGAAAGGAAATAACAGTTACAATACTCTAATTGTAAGATATTCATTTTAATTTGTAAGTGTTAGCACTGATGCTGGTCAAAGATTAGCCTAGAAAAAGCCACTCCCTGCATGTCCTGCTTACTCAGCTCAGTGCAGCAGCTGTTCCAATAAGCAATTTGATGTTTAGCACCTGAGAATTTGCTCTCTCCTTCAGCCAGGATTGCAAGCTCAACAAAATTTATAAAAGCATGAAGCTTCATAACTCTTTCTCCCTAATGCAATAGCCATAGAAAATCTGGGTTATGGTGCATTCATTAGCTTTCTAGTAAAATTAATTTTTTATATTTTAAGGCTTTCCTTTCTTTTTCAACACAATGAAAATCTCTTCTGTGTGTCCAAAAGGAAGGATTTAAAAGAAAAAGAGGGGATGGGGGAAGAGTACAAAAGAAAGATTACTGATTCTTACCTCCAAATGTCTTGATAAAGATATTCTTAGCTTGTAGCCTACAATCAGCAGTTTACTATAATTTATGGCTAAAAATGATGAAATAGAAAATTAGTCTTCATTATTTTTTTCAGGTTTGTTTTAAAAATGAAAAGTATTTATTTCTCACATTCTCAAAATTTGAATTCACATAACTTATACCTACTCTCAAGTGGACTTCACTCCAAGCTGCTGGGTTTACTTTTCCAGTTTTGTCAGCTCCAGTAGATTTCAAATGAATCTCATTATACGAATTTTAACTTAAATTCCTCGAGTGATGGGACTTATTGTTACTTCTTTCTTATTATTGCTTTAGAAAAGTTGGCTTAAACATACTCAAAGATTTCAGGAAAAAAACTTTAAAGCCACTCAGGAAAAGTCTTCTGTTATAAAGAAATATTTATAAATTTTATTCTGTATTGCAGGCATTGCTTCCTTAGGTATGACAAAATGTTCACCAATCCCATTTTCCTGGTTTTTCTTCTAGGCCAATTCTTGGCTGCTTTTATTTAGGCTCTTGCCACCTTAGATTTGTGGTAGTTGGGTACATGGAGGATGTAGCCTGAGAAACAAGACAGACTTTGTGAAAGCAAGATTTCTCAGGGCAGTTTCACCTAAGAGCCCCTCAAAGTGTGGTTAGATCCTTCTTTTCAAGTGGATGTACTACTGAGTCTGAGCACAAAAGGGAACTCCATGTTTGTTCCAAGCATTTTACCTCTGTGGCATTAAACTTCAGTGGGATGGGTGGAGTAAAAGGGAAATGGGGAGGAGAGGAACTGTGTTAAAATAATCTCTCACTGGATGTAGCAGTTATTTCTCAAATGTTGAATTTGTTTCTTTCTGAACTGTTTAGCAGTCACCAGAATTACAAAGTTACACCATGAAAAATTTCTGATGGGGATGAATTAAAAAACCCTAGTAATGAATCATCAGTTTCTTTTATGATTTACTGCTAAAAAGGAATATTTTATCAGCTGTACGAGCAAAAAGACATTGCTGTCAGCTCTGTAGTTGTTGCTCTCAGAAAAATCTTAAGTGTGCACCAGAATAGATCAAAGGAAACCCATCCTCATATTGGAATTAAAAAATGGGTTTGCAGCTTGCTAACTGATTTACCAGGATTACTAAGGGTTTCTGGGCCCGTTTCCTGTGAGGCTCTAAGGCACTGAGGAGAAAGGGTTTTAAAGCTGAAGGTGAGGTTTTCAGTGATTGCAAGGTGGGTGTGCATGAAGAATGGAAACCAAGGAAAAGGTGAAAAGGATCCTAACTATGGAGGGTCTCCTCTCTGAAGACAGATTAAGGACTCTTTATTACCCTATTTTCATCAGGCACAGCATGGGGTGAAGATAATTTTACAAGATTATGAACTTTCATGGTATTTATGAGGAAATTTATATTCATTTCCTCATGACAAAGACATCTTGGCTACTTTTTCAACAGAAATAAATTGCAAAATGCATATAAAGCTCTTTTTAGTTCATTCCTATTGGAAGATACCACAGATCTGTAATTTGCTTGAAATTACTCTGTCTTCTGTTTCCTCTGTAGACTTCAGTGAGAGTTTGCTTCTATAATTGTTTTGGTCACAGCAGACACTTTCTGTTATGCCTCATATAGCAAAGGACTACTGCCTAAAAATTTTGAGGGAAAATCTGGAAGTCAAAATTTTGTGTTTGGCATTCTATTAGAACAAAAGGGATGAAGTTACAGGGAGAATTACCGTCCTCAGTGTTTGTGAACTTTCAAGCATGACATTCTTAAACGTAGTTGCTTGGATGGGAGAAGAAGATCCTCAAACAAGAATCAGCAACAATGTGTGTTAGTACAGTGCTTAAATGTGTAGTAGTGTTGTCTGAGTATTGGTGACTGTGGTATTAGAATAGCACTTGACAGACCCTGTCTTAACTAATTTCTGGATATGTCAAATTTTTTTTGTGGCTTATTCCATTTTTCCCTTTTTGTCTATTCAGACTATAACTTTCTTGGAGTTACGGGATTGTCTTTTATTATGATGACTGCACAATGATGAAACTATGAGAAATCTATTCCTTCAGAGGGTTTTCTAGACCATATGTGGTCTAGAACTAGGCTGCCATATGTGAAGGCATCCAGAATTCAGGAACAGTCTGGTTTTATTTCTTCAGTGCCTTTGGAGACAAAAGGAGTTTGTATCTACATGCAGATAATAGTTCTCTAAAATTTTTTTGATCTCGTTATTAATTCTGTGGACATGTGTATGCTATCTCTATGTTCAGTTTTTTGTGATCATGCTACAATATTAAAAATACAGACTGTTGTAGAGAGGGCTGTCAGTTGAGGCAGGCAATATAAACAACACAAACAGCGTGTTTACCAAGCTTGGCAAGATCATTATTCGGGGGGGGATTTTAGTTAAATTAGTTGAAATGACAACATGTTTGGAATGAAATGAGATTCAATGGCAAATTGAGATTAATCAAATGAATATGACATGCCTTCAACTGATAATGAGGTTTATGCAGACGTGCACTGCTTTCTCTGTTCCAGTGATTCCAAGTACACATAACTAGCTGAAATGTGTAAAGTGTAGTACTAAAAGTAGCTGTAACTTCACTGATCTCTTGTAACAAGAGGTTACTTTTGCTTGAAGCTCAACAACTACTCAAATTCCAGGGAGGAGTTGCTATTTATCTTAAGAATCTTTCATTTTCTGTCTTCCAGTTCTAAACTTGAAGTTCTCTACATGTGCACATGGTGCCACATGACACAGGTTAAATGTCAGTGCTGTGGCAGCCAGCTTCCTCTAAGGGACCTCTGCTAATGATAGCTATTGATCCAGTGCACAGCGTAGCCCCAAGGCAAGATCAGCTTCAATGCTTTTCCCTTCTCCTGCCCTCTCATTTATAGTGAAGTTGCCCTCAGACATGGCTTCACACTTGGGGATGGAACCTACTTATTGGCAAAGTACCCCGTGCATTCATTTATCAGATTTCACTGCTACATTTTTATTGCATGCTTGTAGCTAGAACTTTCCACAAGAAGAAATCTTTAATATGACATGTAAATATCCACAGGCACTGTTCATATTACTTCAGATGTGAAGATCTTGCCCATCAGTTGTACAACGCTGTGTAGAGCAAAAGTGCTTCTGTGCTCAACATGAGGTAACTTTTATTAGCTAAAAGAAGTTTTAGAGTACTATTACAAAATTACAACTGTCTGGTTATGCTGTGTGGCATCTCAGCATGTCTGTTGATTACCGTACTATTAGAATATAAAAAAAAATTAGCTTCAAGTAATATTTTTCTAAATAGAGCATACAATTTGATAAATTTGTATTTTTGAATATGATTATGAAAAAAATCAATTTGATATTTGGCTTTTAAGGAATTCAGAGTGATCCTAAGAAAACCTTAAGGCTTTGATTCTTCATTTTATGGAGCACATTAAAATTTAAGTAAAAGTGATGCATGGTATCTGTGAAATGCCTTGCCTTGAATTTTCAAATCAGTGTGTTTTCTGTGTATATTATGTATTATGCATATACAAAGAAATGTGTACTTAATGGGCTTAAATAATGGTTGTAGAAATTAATGGCAAAACCCACACAAATCCACCATCAATTCAGCTGACCCTGTCTCTTGGTAGGAAATACATGGAGGCTCAAGGGTCCCTGGGTAGGCAACACTGTGTTTTCATGCTGTTGGCTACAGCCAGAGTACTGACAGGACTAGATGGACCTGTGCTCTAAGTGCTGTCATCATTACTCTAGAACAAGAAATATAACCCCCTCACACCCAGTGGATGGAAATTAAGCCAAAACCGATGTAGTTTCAGTGAACACCAACTCTCTCTCCTTATGAATGGTGAAAAGGAAAATTCCACAACATATTGGAGTTTCAAGATGTTTGTTTGTTTGTTTGGAAAAGGGAAGAAAATCTGAGAAAATGTAACTCCATTTTTTTCACCCCTTCCTTTTAAAACTGAAACAGGTGATATAAATATCTGAATCTAAGTCATTTGTATTTTCCACCTCTAAAATAAACTTCGTCATGGAGATAAGTCTGCATGTGGTACTGTGGAGACAGAACTTGTTACAAATATAGTTAACTTGAGGAAGTAATTCAGAAACTAGTCACTGCTGAAATATTTTCATCTTAAATGCCTACTATGCAGTTTGAAATTTAAAACATTTGATTTTTGCTGGTAAGTCCTGTTGAATAAAAATCTTGTATATAAAATTGTTGTGCTAAATAGCTGTCGGAAAAAGACAAGGATATCCATCAAACAGTAATGAAATGTATCCTGTTAATTTCAAAAGGTTTCCACACAGAACATCTTGGAATGTAGTGTAACATCTGTAAATGCTTCTGATGCTGGAGACCCTGTTCTTAGCATAGGCATGGACTTCATCTTGAAAGAGCCTTTTTTACTTAAAACGTGACACAGAGAGATAAACCAAGGGATAGAGAAAGGAAATGACTGGTGATTTTGAACCATTAATATGTTAGGCATGTCAAATGCCCCATAGAGCCATGCAGTGCCTTAACCAAGGATTAATTTAGACTGAACCATAAACTAAAGATAAAACAAAATTGCTGTGAAATGCTAATAAAAAATTTTTCTTCCAAAGCTACTCAAGCAAATCTTAAACGAAGAAAATGTTCCATGGCTGAAGACTGATTAAAAGAGCTAAAATGGAAAAAAAGAAAGAAAATAAACAAAATCCAAAATAATGCAGAAAACAGAATTGTCAGTGCTAGGTATGTTAATAACCTTAATGCTAAATCACTGGCTTGCAGATCTCTTGTACTTCATAAGTTTTGCCTTTCTGTGAAGATAAAGACATTGAAATAAATGGGATTGAGTTGAGGTGAGGGTGGGGTTAAGAATCTGATCAAGAACAAGAAGAGATAAACCTCAGTTTAACTAAGATTCAAATGAATAAATGTAGGGTTCAACATTATGGTGGTTAACACCAGGAAACAGCGTCCTTTTGGGACACAAGTAGAGTAGTTCTGCCTGGAAATGGTATTCTAGCTTCTAACCAGGTTGAAAAAGAAATCCCCAGGTAACTGAACTGGAGGAATAAAGCTTCATTTTTTAAGGAATTCCCAGTGTCCCCAATAAAAAAATCTTCTCAGTACTCTGTCAACAACTTAGCTCTTGGTTGTAAAATGCCAGGAACAGATTCAGTGAATGATTGTTGTTGGGATTGCCAATATGTTTAAAATAGAACAAGAAAAGACACTGCATAAAAAGCTCAAAATAACAGTTCATAGGGTTTTTTTTTCTGAAATAAATGAGAAGAAAAGCTAAAGAGAAACCAAAATAAAAAAGCAGAAGTAATACAAGTTAGTATGTCTGTAATATTTAATAATGCTGGGTGTATTTGTCCTGTAAGAGATAAAAACTCTCGAAACAGAAAAATATGTATAAATAGTAACCCCTCACAAAACTCCAATACAGAGATATATCTTTAGTTTTTACTTGAAACTCAAAGATTCTATTGCTTACATATGAGCTACACATTCCCAAGTATAATTTGAGCATCCACTTATATGCCTTGGCAGACCAAACGAGTAATGCCAAAAGATGGTCTTGGCAAATGTTAACATTACCAAATGTTTTCATGCTTGACCCTATAATGTACTGCACTAAAACCCCAACAAAACTGCACTTTGCACTGAAGTGAACTGTGCTGGAAAATCACTAAATTTGACCCAAGACTTGACTCGATACCCTGTGGCCTCAATGGGAGTATGTTGCCTGGTGAGCTGAAGATAAAGTGCTCATCCCTTAACTGCTGACCTTCTGAAATGCAGCATGATTATTCTCCAAAAGGTTAATTATGTTCAAAGAATGAAGTAGGTTTGCTTTTGTTGTTTTGTTATTTTCCCAACAGTTCTAAAAATTAGAACCTTCATAAAGAAGACTGCCATGAGACCAATCTCTCTGAATGGATGTGGGTGTTCTGGCCCTGAAGAATCAGAGAGATATAGCTGGAGGCTGTGTGGGACAGTTTTATCTGGCAGAGCACAGATTGGTGTGTTCGGAGAAGCAAGGAACAGGAAAGAAGACCACCAGTAGAGCACTCTGTGTGAGGAAATTATGCACTTCCCTACAGCATCTACTTCCTGGTCTTTATATATCTTATTAGGGTACTGATTTTTCAGGAACATCTCTGGGAATGAAGGAGTTTCTTTGTGGCCTTTTTTTGAGGGATAGCTGACTCATGCTCCCCTCATGGAAACAAAAGGAAACTTTTGTTCTATTAAGTTCAGTTGCTAAATGTACTGACTTCACAGAAAGGAGATGCTGTTAACACCAGGAGATGAGGGACTCAGGATCCTTTTGGTTCCTGTTTGCACTGTAAAGAAGGTGGTGTTTGGCCTAGGATTCTCTTCAAATTTCTTTCTCCTTCCCTGCTTATATCAGACATCAGCTGGTTTCAGTAACCTCCATAAAACAGATTGAGCAGAAGAAAACTGGCTCTGCTGCAGCCAGTAGAAAATCAATCATTCTCCTTGGCAGTGTGGCAAAAAAACCCCTCCCAAAAAAACACAAACAAACAAATCCACCCTATGTAAGAGCCTTACATAAAGTTTCGCAGATTTTGCCCAGCTGGGCAGCTGTATGGTAGAATTTTTAAGTACCAGTTTTGGGAAAGGCCCAAGCAGTGGGACTGCTACCAAAGGAAAAGTTTCCTTATTTGGGGCATCCTCCACCTCTGTGTCTTCAGGACAGCAGCATTAAAGATCAGAATTAAGATGGACATGATGTGGTTGCTTGCTATATATATATCTTACATATTTCAAAAATACCAGGTTCAAAAGAAGGATCCAATCTGCCTAACTATTCAGGATGCAATTATTATGAAACCTATTTAGGCCAAAACATAGGTTATATAAAACTTGGATTATATAAAACCTTTATTTAAAAATTCAAATGAAATAGTTCCATAAATTCTACTGGTTAGCAAAAACAATTTCCTGAACTATAAAACTTGCAATGTTCTGTTCTCAGCTAAACCATTTCTTACTTTATAGAGATTGAGAATTAGAATGTCTCTTCTCTCTTCTCTCTTCTCTCCATCACAAACCTGATGCAGAAGCACATGTAAAGTCTGGGGACAAAAGGTCTTGGGAGTGGAATGAACTTTGAGAGGACATTAGGTGAATTGAAACTGACCTTCTTTAAGAAAGGTTTTAAAACCTCTGTGTCTGATAAAGTCCTTCCATCAAAACTACAATGTCACTTGCAACACCAAGAACTCACACTTCTTAAATAATTACAATTCT
This sequence comes from Corvus brachyrhynchos, assembly GCF_000691975.1. Taxonomy (NCBI): domain Eukaryota; kingdom Metazoa; phylum Chordata; class Aves; order Passeriformes; family Corvidae; genus Corvus; species Corvus brachyrhynchos. The sequence goes on from NW_008236769.1 coordinate 4,385,522, forward strand.
CTAAAATCTCACTAAGAGCAGAGTATTTCCACAGCCTCAACAGACAGAAGGGCCAGAAATTGCACATGGTTTACTAGAGACTTCATTAGCACTAATCTGTTTTATGGAGAAACATTCACATTCTCCAATAGCTGGTGACAGTACAAACACTGAGATAAGAGGAAGAGGGTTTTTAATGCAGTAAGAAGGTTTATTTTTTTCATTGTCTTGCCTTTCAGTGTAAGTTCTGTAGGCTTTCACAAGTACTGATTACTTACAACATAAGGGACATGGAAGCCTTGTGCTGGATTAAATAATTTTGAAATGTCTGACTGTGATACATATAAAAGACAAGAATGAGATGACTTTTTCATAGAATTATTTTAAATCGAATTATGTTTTCTTAAATATTTTATACCAGGAAAGTGGAACTGAATATGAAAAACATTTGCTTTAGAGCCAAGTCTTTTTTCCAGGGTTATGGCTTTACAGCTAAACTTAATGTACACTATTTCATGGATTCTGGTAAAAAAAATCCTTCAGTTTTCTGAAGAGCAGCAAAATTATTCTTTACTTGTTACCTCAGCCCTTTGCTGTCGCTCTGAATAGGTAACCTGCATTGGACCTGCTTTTAGCTCTTGTTGTCCTCTCCTCCCCAGCCCACCTCAGCACAAGACTCGATGCAAATAAAGTTCAAAGCAGGATAATGAGGCAATTTTGAAGATGCTTAAGGGCACTGCTCCAAGCATGGGCAGTAACATGAAAAAATGCACAGGTTCTTATTTGATAAGAAATGAAATGGGCCGGATAGACTGATCTACTGGATCAAGTCCAGTTGTCCTCTCAGCTATGACCAGAATGATTTTTAAGTGATGATGGGTGGTATGCATCAGGTGGTGTATCAGATAGACATAGAAAAAAAATTACAGAATGATGCAATACCTGAAAGGAGGTTGTAGCAAAATGGGGCTTGGTCTCTTTTCCCAGGTAGGAAGTGACAAGATAAGAGGAAATGGCCTCAAGTTGTTCCACAGAACATTTAGATTAGATATTAGGAAACATTTCTTCACTGAAAGGGTGGTCAGACATTGAAACAGGCTGCCCAAGGAATTGGTGGAATTACCATACCTGGAAGTGTTCAGAAGTTGTGCAGATGTGGCACTTGGGGACAGTTCAGTGGTGAACAAGGCGGAGCTGGTTTAACAGTTGGACTCGATCTCAGATGTCTTTTTCCAACATTAATGATTTTATGCTTCTTTTATTCTAAGAACTGGATGAAGATGGGAAAAGAACATTAAAATGGCTGAGCTGTTTCAGTTGACTTGTAGTCTTCCCATCAAAGAGAAAAGTGGCAGCCTCTGGAAGCTTGGAGTTCCCTCTGACGATGGGAACTACACTAACCTGGTGCGTCAGACCTGCTTCTCTGCTTGACTTGTCATAGATTCCCTTCCACCCCTCCAGTCAGCATGAAAATTTTTGTTTAGTTTGGAGATTTTCTTCTTGCTGCTAGATTAGCTTGTCTCTACTTCAGCTTGCACTGGAATCATTGTATTTTAGAGCCTTTATATGGTATGAGATCTGCTTCCTCAAAGTGGGCTCTGTGTTAATGACCAGTAAAATATCTCAGTTTTGTGGGGAATGGTAAAGCTTTCAAAAAGTAGATGCAACTCAGGAGGAGTTTAAGATCTTTCTATGAGGTCTTTTGTAATGATGGTGCTTTTGAGTATACAAATTAGAACAACCAAACCCACTTGTTAGAGAGAAGAGCCAAAAAATGGCAGTCAGTCTCATCACTGTATTTTTCCTGCATGTAAAAACAGCAACGTTATGACTGTAAGAGCAGAAATCCTTTCCTTTTCTAATAAACAAAGCAGGCATAAGCAAAAGAAAAATCATTAGGTGGTCCAACACGTGTAATGTTAGACTTGTACACACAGTATATTTCAGATGTACACCACAGGGGTATAATGGGGTGTATTTAAGCAGCAAGCATTGTCACAAGACTGCTCACAGCAAAGAGCTTCAAGGACTTAAGAGATCTAGTAACATGAAATTAGATGAATAGCACAGTGGTTACCCATATAGAATAAAAAGTGATTGTAAGTGAAGCTATTTCAATTTAGGTAAAGTATTAAATGGGGTCCCTGGCGATCATTACTTGAATTTGTACTGTTTCTAATCTATAAAAATGCCCTAGGTGAAAAACCTAACTGCAAACCCATACAGTTTTCTGTGAAATAAACATGGGAGAAGGTAGAGTACAGAACAGTCAATGAACAAATGTAACTTTGAACTAGGTCAGCATAAAGCAAACAGAATCTGTTAAAGAATATATAGCCAAGCAGATGGGATCTCAGAGCTGGGTAAATCTGACAGGAATAGAACTGTACTTGGTTAAGAAAAATTTAGAACAGAACACAAATGAATTGTGGTAGAAGGCAAGAAATATCTGGTCATGTAGGTAGGTTGAAAGGCTGAAGACTCACTCTGAAAAGTATAATGGCAGAAAGCAATATTTCATCTTCAGCAAAGGAAAGCAGAAAAACTTGCAAACTCCAGTTCACTTTTGGAACAAGCAATTCCAAATTAATTTAAATATGAAACCTGATCCAGCTTACTCTGCACCCTGGAGAAAGCTAGGGAAGTTTGAGATGAATGCTGGCAAAATCTGCTGCCGACCAATTTAGAAAACCTCCAGTGATCTATCCCAAAAACCTGAGCCAGAATCAGATGTACTCCTTAATGCTTTCCAGAAAAACCTAGCAAGGGACTTGGAAGAAATAAAAGGAAGTGTCAGAATTTTTATCCCAACATTTAAGAGTAATACATGAAACAGTTTTCCCTATGGATTATTCACCTTACCCTAATTTGCTTAAATGCCTTGCTAAGATAAAGATTTTCCTATTTGTTTTTTTGTTATATGGGATTTATATTTCTGTAGTTTTCATGTGAGATTTATATTTCTGTCATTTTGCTTTGTCTTAATTGGTGGCGCTGCCAAAATTGCCTAGAGTTTCTAATAATACTTTTCTGTTGCTATTCTCCAGTTAAAAGATAATCTAAAAACCTATGTGTATTTTATATGAACAACTGTGTTGTCAGATATAACTGGGTATTGACTGGAATTCCCAGAACTATGAAAAAATGGTTGGCTTTTTTTTGTTATACATGGATATGATTTTTTTTTATCAAACCTTGTTTACTATAACCTCTCACATCATACACAAAAAATATTTTAATTACATTATATTCCTTCACTTCTACCAGTACTTTTTGTTCATCAGGTGCAAAAATGCCTGCATTTTACACACTTGCTCCTTGCTGTGTAACTTAGCTGTACATAAAGTATGGTCTTGATCTCTCTATCTCTTTTATTTCTTCTCTTTTAAAAATGATGCACAGTGTGTATACTCACTCCGTTATCTGCTTCTCTCTTTACACCCAGAACAATTTGTCTCTTGGGCTCCTCTTTTGGCATAGCTAAGAACAACATCTCTACAGGCCATGGAATTAGCTATATTTTGTTTTCTGGGGTGAACTTTGTCCGCAGAAGACCGATTCAAACTCTTCTTTAATAATTTTGGTCTATCTGCTTGATGAGACTGAATGTAGGATGAGTTTTTAGCATGGTAACAATTATTTCTTTTCCACTACTGATGTTGCATTTTCTTTCTCACCCATGTGCTTAGTGCTTAGTTCCCTCCCCAGAAGGAACAGTCATTCCTGTAAGTTGCATTTTTTATGCATTTATGTTCCATTACCTGTTCCTAACTACTCCCTGGTGCATGGGCTGGCTTGATGTACACGAAAGCAATGTCCTGCTTGGTTAAAATCAAGGTATAGACTATTCACCTGTATTGGAGCAGTGAGCTGACAGAGGTGGTGTTTTCTTGTCAGCAGCCCATGTTGCTGGAGCTTCCAAACTACTGTGAAGTGATAAAATCAATTTAATCTATTTCATTTAATTTCTTGCTTCTTTCTGTTGTGGCAGCTTACATTAATTGCCATAATGGCTGCAAACTTTGAAACTCACCCATAATCTTATGCCAGTGTTCTTCTGTTGCATATCCTTAATTGTGACTTCAGTGTCAGAGAATTGCTTACCTTTCATAATACCCTAATCTTTATCGTGTATTGGACAACTATAGTTGTGTTGTAAGTTATAATTGCATAGCTCAGGGTTAATTCTGCATTTTTCAGTGAACACTCAGTTTTTCTTCCAAAATGATCAGATCTCAGTTACAATCTTACCTTGTATCTGGTCCTAGTTAGACTTGTAAAATTGGCTTAGATTGATCAAAACCCCCTCTGTAATTTCACATTCTTCTGTGTCCTGATTAAAAGCACATACTTCATGTGTTTCATTTTTACAAGGAATGCAGCGCTCCTTGAATTTCTGGTACTGCTTCATACTTCCACTTCTCTAAGATAGCTGAAAATTATTAAACATTTTGCTCTGAGTCAGCCAGTGCTATGTGAAAAATCAGACCACCTCCCATGTAACTTCTCATTTTTTGGCTCCTATTCTTTGCAAGTACATCTGAAGTGCTGCGTGAACCTCCTTATGTTTTTCCTTTTTGCGGATGTTTCCAGCTTTCTTCGTGCTTTTAGTTCCCTCATTCTTCCACAGCGTGCATAATTTAAAGAACAAAAATGTCATTACTGCATCAGTTACTAACTTGAAATCAGAGTAAAGCTTTTGTGCATAATGCAGGTGTTCCCAGCAGTTTGAGCAGATGTTGCCACCTTCAGAGAAGCTGTTGTCCTGATTCTGGGCTGTCCAGTCCTGCAGTCATCCTGCTATATTGCAGTGTAAAGCTGCACAGTCAGCCAGACCTGCCAGCCAGCTGGACTGAAAGATGAGGTTCTATGTGTGAACAGGCAGAGGGAAGAAGTGGCAACATAAATCTGGGTAGGAACAAGGGGGATACAACTACACCTCTCTGCATTGCTTTGCAGCTAGATCAGTTTAGACAAACCCTGAAATCACACCTGAAGACCTCCATCATCCAGTTTTGTTTGTAGCTGCTTTGTGTTATGTGTGTGAGGTACAACAAACTGCCCTCTGCCTGTGCCCTTCATCCCTCGTCACCTCCTCATCGAATACCTCTGGACTATGTTACAAGCATAAGTGTGGTTAAACATTGGCAAATCCCTGAAAAGCTTTAGTTTTCTTGGGTTTGGGTTTTTTTATTTGTTTTTTCCAAATTCTGGACAGTATTGTTATACCAGTATTTATTCAAATAGAAAAATGGCCTCCACACTGAGAGTATGGCAAATTATATTTACATTTATATATATCTTCGCTTAGAGATACTTATCTGCTAGAGCATGTTTAGAAGTAGAAGACTCACAGAAAAACAAAGTCTTCCCCTTTCCTGTGCCTGGTCCTTTCAGCACAGCTGAAATGATCCAGTACTGAGGTGATGTTCTCCAGAGTAAAGGAAAGTAAATTAAATTACAACTTCTTTTCTTCTAGCAGTCACGTTTCTACTGAAACATGGCTTAATTTATCCATGAAATGCACAGATTAAAGAGTTCCACCACTCAATATAATTTTAAATTTTAAAAAGCAACTCTTTTTTAAAAAACATTTTAATTTTCTTCATGAAACTAAATGCAAGTCATGGAAAAAAAAAAAAGAACAAACCTAGTGTATACAGATGGGCATTGGAAACGAGCAAGAAAAGCAAAGCAAACAACCAAAAGTGTTTTTGTATTGAACTGCTTTCCTCCTTAATCTTAAATAGCAGATATCTTTGTTGATATCCAGAGCATGGTGGGAAGAGCTGAGATCCACAGTCAGAGTTGCAGCTGGGAATAGCAGCATTTCTCATGAGACTCCTCTGAACAGAGCACCCCATTTGCTTCATAACACTGCAGCCTATTTCTAGGGCCACATGTGAGACACAGCTGGTTGGAGGCTTAGTTCTGGCATAGGGGGTTCCTGGAGCTGGAGAGAGAACCCTCTGTGTTGAACCAGGAATGCAGAAGTTGCAAACATTGCAGCAGGGGACAAGAAGATGGGCTCTGGAGGAGGAATCCTCCTGCACAGACACTTAACAGATAACATGGAATGGGGGTTCCTTACCAGTGAATCAGTGGGATTCTAGGACAGCCTCCCACAAGGACTAATGTGACAAGAAAGCTAACTGGTTTCAACATCGTTTTATAAATGTCCAGAAGTGATTATACACTGCTATTGTATAAAAACAGGGAATAGTGCTCTGTGATTGAAGATATTTCTGCTAGATTTAAAGTCTAAAGCAAATAAGAAAGACATTTTCTCTATTGAAATATATAGGTGGAATGGTGGAATGGTTTCACTATGGAAACCTTCAGCACATCTGAATAGGCTGTCACAGAAACCTAAACAGAAATTTAACCCTGGAACACCAAAATGCTTATTCCATATTGATGACTTCAGTACTGATGGGTACATCAATAACTGCTACAAAATGCTCACGTCCTGTCATCTCGAATCTGTCACAATCTCTTAGGACCTAGAAAAGTCATCTGCAAACTGCTGGATGACCAGGTTGCTTTTATTTTACCAGCAACCTGTGCTGTGGTAATGCAAATGGTCCGTCAGTCTGGCCATTGCAAATTGGAGGGGGGTGTAAAATAAAATAAACCGTATATAGAAGAAGAAACTTTATGGTGAATTGTGAGTTTTCATGCTTAATTAAAAATAATCTGATTTATGTGGGGCTGCTACAGATGTTTTAGCTCACTGCACTAGAATTACATAAAAAAATCAACCACCTTAGAACTGGTATTTTGTTGGTGCAAATTTTAGGCTTTGGCTATTAAATGTGTCTTCTCTCCTGTAAACAGAGGATTTCCTGTATTGTTTTTTGCCCTCTGGTGAGAAAATTTGTAAGTAAACCTCACATATTTACAAAAAGGGAAACTTAACAGATAGAGTTTGGATCATTCTGAAGGTAAAACTTGATTAGAAAGACCCAAATTTCTCATCTTTAATTAAATGTATTGTAAAAATATTCTAAAATATGCATATTAAAATTATTACAGTCCTAATTTAAACATTATTTCAATTTGGCCAAATATAGTTTAAGCTGTCTTTTAAAAAATACTGCCATACCATGAGCATCACAGAATGATCCTTTATATTAACTGCAGAAAGCTTCTAAGAATGCTCTGATAGCAAGACTGTGAAGTGCAAGTTTACATGCAGTGTTGAAGATATTCATTAAAATTGTAATTAGGCTCACGATTAAATTCAGTTGCAGTAGAAACTTTGTGTGTAAGTGTTGCTACAGGAAGAAACCTCCAGTCTGAAAATTAGTTCAACAGTCTGAGCTATTTTAATTATGCAGAGTAGATTATCATTGGAGAAAGAAACCTTTATTACTGCACCAGAATACTGATTCCTTCCACCCCCCAGCACACTGCTTGTTTTTCTGGGTTAGAGTGTGGTCTGTTTTGATAGCCTAATGATGTTCTGTGTAAATAATAGGAAAGTTAATCTGAGTAAGTTCAGGATCCTACTATTAATATTTTATTAAATGACCATTCGTACGATAGCACCTATCTTGCTTATCATGTTACAGCAGTAGCTTCTAGCTGTATATAGAAACTTGTAGTGAGGTGTTTTTTAATTTGCAGAATTTTACAAAGCTGCATTCCAAGGCAACATCTTGTTTCCATTTTTGCAAACCCAAAGCTAGTGACAGAGATGCTGATGGATGGCTTTAACTGTCTCAAATGTCACAAATATACCTAAATTTGGCAAATCTGGGTATAACAGAAGGAAATGTCCCTCCCCCTATTCATGTCTAACTTGATTATCGACAGAGTCCCCTATCTTAGCAGCAGATTTTATACCTCAGTTGAGAAGAGCTTGATTCTCTGAAATGGAACTTGACTTTATTTCAAGTGAAAAAGAAGAGGGTACAGCACACAATCTCCTTGCCAGCCCCTTCATGCACATGTCCTAGTACAGTTTGGAGGTGATGAGTAGCTGTGCAAAGATTCTTGGGCAGGGTAATCTGGCTGCAGCACTGTGCTTTTCTCCCTCAGTCTGCAGTGGCCAGAGAGTCAGGGTAGTTGTTGTTCTGGTCTGAAAGGGTTTTTCCATCCATCCCCTAATTTTCATCTGTTGTCCTGGAGTTTAATTTCCAGGCTTCACGTACAGATTAGTCATTGCTATTTTGTTTTAACAGTACCTTCAGGATTCCTTTATTTTTGTGTGTTTTTTCTCTTCATGTCTGCTGCTTTTCAGATGTGTGTACCTTTTCCAAATGTGCCAGCTTTCTCAGAGCTGGTTCTTCTTTGTATGTGTATCTGTGATCCTGAGACTCTTGGAGATGTGTAAATATTGAAACTTGGTGATGTCAGCCATGTAAGGTGTGAACCATTCCTTTAATTTGTCATAAAGCAATGGATGTGCCAAAATAAATTTAGTCAGATTTACAAACTTAAATCCCAACTACCTATTTAGGTACTCTGATGTGATAAATTCTACTTTCCCCCTACTACCTGTATTTCTGCGCCTAAAAATACGTATTTTCATTTGAAAATAAAGCATTTAAGGTGGAGTTAGGTTAATACAGGTGAGCTAATTCACATGGCAAGGTGTCACCAGATGAAGGAAAGACTGGGCAATTCACTGAAAGATGTGGCAAGTTTGTTCTGTGGTCTAATATAAACATGCAGTTCTTCATCCACTTGCTATTGTTACTGCTGCTAAAAATAGAGAAAACCCTTAGCTAAGACTTCAGACCAAATAGATCTCACACTGTTGTCACCTCTCAGTTGTAGAGAGAGGTATCAGCTCTCGTAAAACCAGAACACATTACCCTTCTTTTTTTTTTTTTGTTTTGTTTTGTTTTTGTTTTTGTTTTTGTTTTGTTTTACAGGTTCTGGTTTGTGTCTGCCCGAAAATGTTTGGTTACTTGGATGCACAAGTTCAAGATTAATTCCTGATTGCTGTAGGTGTTGCCACGTGGCTATTTTTTGTATTTGTAATTATTTTCAAGAGTGCACTGTAATAGGTGCTATCCACATATTGCTGACAGCCCTGGCCTGTTATTAATGATGTTCCACATTATTCTTTTGGGAGGGAAGAGAACAGACCTACAACTTTGTGGTCTGATTGAATTCTGTGCTGCTGGAAAATGTATTTTGAAAGGATAAGGAAGTTGCCAGTACAGAGCCAGCCTGGGTGGATATGTGGGGGTTTGAAGCCCAGATAGTGACATGAGTGGTTTTTTGTGATAGTTGAATAGTGATTTTACTTGTTTTTCATTGGTCTCATGTTGCTGGGAAGTGACTGGAACAACCCTGAATTAACTGTGGTTGGTTAACTTGTTAGGCGCTTTCACAGTAACAACCCTATCACAGGTACCTAAGAGTACCAGAGTGGTTTCTCCTTTCTGGGAAGACTGTTTATGTCCACTTTTACTTCACAGGAAGGCAAAGGTTATGTTGTATTTGGTCAAGTGTAAGCATTCAGTGCAGACAAACATAGTTCTTCATCACTGCTGGCAGGTATTTTGCAGGGTGTATTGTACTTGCTAGATAGTTCCAAATTAAGTAAGACATGAGTGCCACTGTCCAATGGATAGTCCATAAACGTCTCTAATGATCTTTTACTATGAGAGGATTTTAAAAAATGGAGGAAGGATGGGGGGAAAGACTGAAGGTGGTAGCAGTGCACATCTTTAACATTCTGGGCCTTGAAGTACTTTCTGAAAGGATTTCAGACTCTTGATCTCACTGAAAATTATTTCTACAGACACCTTAGTATCTCCTTTTTAGTGTTTTTAAATTGTTTTATTTTATATAGTACAAGGTACATGGTACTTGTGTTTTTGAGTTTTTAATTGATTTACAGAATATATTTCTTCTTTCATGTTATTTTCTGTCTTGCTGTGTGTATTAGAGAAATAAGGGGTAATCATCTATCTGTTGTGCTTCTGCTTGTTGACAATTGGTGCTGCTATCTTTTTACTGCAATGGAGGCTCTAAGTCATGTGTCATCTCCTTAATATGATTTTGCAAAAAAAAAGTTTTTCCTTTCTTTTAGCCAATCATCTGTGTTCATAATAATGTATATATCTTCCTCCATTAAAATAATGAATGCAGCAAAAATATGAGTTTTAAGAAATATTAATGTGACATGATCAATATGAACCTTACCAGGTTTGACAGTAACACAAGTGAAGATATTCCTTAGTCTGTCTCTCTCTTCTTAAATAGCTCTCTGCAGATCATGGTGGATGGATTGACATGAAAGTAATTTAAATAGTCATTTTTATTACTGATTTAAAGCCTGAAGCCAGAAAAAATTGTCTCAAGTAATAGACTTTTAAAAGGCTTTTCTTCCCACCACTTTCTGAAAGAAGAGTTAGTTTGTGCCAGTTGATAGCCAGTACATTTGTATTTTGAAAGTTGCAGCTGCTATTGAGTGTTGATTTGCTACAAGATGTTGCCTTTACAATAAAAGAAACACTTGCTGGTTAGCCCTACACACATTATTTAAGGTATTCATAAGAAAGAAGCATATATTCAGATTACTATCTGAAGTAGATTCAAGCATTTAATGTTCTACTACTTTAGTGATTTATATTCTGGACATCTTTTGGAAGCAATTGAAATTTAGTTAATAGATATAAAAAGTTCCTGTGAATTTAAAAATTCAGTTAATTTAAATACACTGAATGTATAAGTAAATAAGTTCATGAATATACATTTCACACACACAAAAAATTATTTAACAAAACAAATATTTTCTCCAATGAAGGAACTGATGTAATACCTTCTGGGGGACTCAGTCTGCCAGGATTTAGAAATTGTAGATCTCATCCATTAATGCCTAATTCTAGCCCTAATCATGGAGGGAGAAAATAAGTTGGGATTTTTTTCAGGTTGCAGGTGGTTGCCCTGTTTTTCATTATCTAATCACTGAGTTTTCTAGCTGGATGAGTAGTAGTGAAGAGAATATCTCCTCTCCCTGGTCTTCAGAGGCTACTGCAATAAATTCAGCTTGGAAAAAAAAAAGCTGTAGTATTAAGGTTTTAATGAGACACCTTCACGCTGCTCTTGGACATTTCACAGAGATTGTCATAACTTGAAATTTAAAGTCAGTTTATTTTTTAAATGAAAACATTATTTATTTTTTAATTATGACTTTCACAGAAACTCCTTAAACATAGCTCAATTACTCCTATTAGATGCTCATTTGGTTTAGTTTTTTTAACTATCCCTATATAGACAAGAACAGTACTGGTATTTACTGGAGTTAATGATAAATTAATGAAACGAGCTAATAGAAATATCCTTTGAGACACATTTCTACCCACCTCTTAACTACCACAGGGAAAAATGAACCAAAATCAGGCCTTGGATATCTTTTGTTTTCTGTCATTTTACCTGGATTGCACTGCTTTATGTCAAGCTGCTGAGGGGCATGTGCTTGTGCAGAGAAGAGCAGATTTAAAGTGGGCACACCGAGTCTCCATCCTCTACACTGTGTTCAGCAAACGGAGAATTTTTGGTCCCTGTCTGTTTCAGGGTACATGGGGTATTTAACATGCTAAAGAACTGAGTCCTTGCCTTTCAGCTTGTATTTGTAGTGGAATAAGGACATAAAGATTTTACAAACATCAGTGATGTGCATCTTACTCAAGGATCCTTCCAGCTTGGGTCTGTGATGATTAAGTGAAAATGTGGCACGAACCATCTGTTGACAACAACTCTGAATTTGCATGCTGGGCAAAAATGCCCTGGAGCAAGGAAATGGTGGTGGGGATAGGGTTAAGTGGTAACAGGCTAAAGTCACTTCCTCATCAAATTTGTGTACGATTTCTGGGCATTGTCAAGAAGTCAGTGAGAGAACTTTTGCTGAAATAACCATGTTTTAAAAAATCACATTTCAAAAATCCATTCTTTGGGTTTAGCATCTTTTTGTTGCTGTAGAGAAAAATCTTGAGTAGGTGTTACGGAAGGATAAAAAAAAGGCCTCTAGGATTAAGGCCTCACAGCTGTTTGACAGTATATATTAAAAGATCCCTTTGCCTTTTTAATTTTTGATTTTCCTTTCAAGTTTCTCTTGGTACCTCAGTGGAATTGGGGGAAAATTATTAACACAATACTACAGCTTGCAGTTGCAAGGAATTGTATTTGAGCACTAGGCAGGTAGGCTAAAAATGGCTTAAGGGAGTAACAAATATTTTTGGTATGTGTTTAAAGTGCTTGAGAGTGAAGACGTCTGAAAAGCATCGGGGGAAATAATGAAGCAGCCGAACTTGTCTGAATATTTATTTTCCCTCAGTCATGTTTATATACTACCTAGTCCTTTTTTTCCTTGTTTTTTATTTTAAAAGTATCTCATAGCTTCATACCCAAAATAATCTCCTGGGTTCCATCCCTTGCAGTTTTTTCCCTTGTGGACAGAACTTTACTTATTTTTTTTAATGTTATAAAGTGTGCTGTCTGCCATGAAACCTATGTAATTTTGGTTTTTTTAGACCAAGAACTGCTTTGAGAAGGCAGTGTAGAAATGTCCCTCTCTATGTACAGCATGATGGCACATTGAAGGAAGTGATTTAGGAATGGTAGCCTCCCAAAGGAGACTGTCCCAGTGCCTGGTTGCTGGTGGTGACAGGAGATCAGCCTCACAGAGGCACTGCGGGCTGGCAACAAGGGGTGCTGGGAGAAAAAGGGCCCTTTCTCACTTTCCTTGCTGAATGCTTCCCCGGGGGGAAAACTGGAGGGTTATTTGTGCAAAGGAATAGATATATAAATATACATATATAAAATGTATTTCTGGAATAGGTTAAACTTCTACTGTAAACAAGGTAGTGATGTAAATTTCATGTGTTAGCCAAGGAGAAGAAATGCCAGAAGCAAACAATAACTTGCTGTCAGAATTGTAGCCAAGCTAGGCATTACAGTTAAAAACCCCCTTCATTTACCTGGCCCCTGCCCTAAAGATAGTGGGCTTGAGTATCTGCAGATCACCAAGATTAAATACAAGTGATGCTAGACATGGTATTGCCTGTCTGATTCTTTTACGTTTAAGAGGAGGAGAAAGAGACTCTGAATGATGGCAGAAGAGAGTCTGATTCTCCAAACTGATGTCTCTTTGTATGTCATGGGAGACTCACATGCCAATTCAGCTGTCTTATCTGACACACCTTTTCCTTGCTTCAATTACTCACTACTATTATTTCTCGTGCCAGGTTACTATCTTCGCTGACAACCCTGCACTGGCTGCCTATTTGTGTTAGACACCTGTGGTCTTGCAAGTGTCCCTTAATGCTTCATACTCTACCTCAGGTCCTCATGGAAACTAGTCATCTAAAGCAAAAATGTCACACAAGCTATGTGCCTTCCAAGGTTTTTCTTCCAGAAAAAAAAAGGTTTAAACAGGTTTCTGAAGCCAATACACTCCTGCTAACACTTGTAGGAATGCTTAACTTGCTGCAAATACTGTTTGACATTCGTTCACCTGTGTTGAAGGAGTAGTGACAACTTGACTGATGGATGGAAGGGCCTCGTGGCTCTCTGGCTGTCATTGGTCCTTCTCTGTTTACAGCTCAAGCACTGCTTTGTTACCCTCTAAGAACTCTTAGAGAAATCAGATTTAAAAAATACTGTAGATCTGTGAGCATATGTACATTGTTAGTGAATATTCTTTTCGTGTGCAGGTATAAATGGAAGTATGTCACCTCTTTTTCTGTTAGAAAACATTCACTGCCCAAGAATCCTGCACGTAGGGCAAAATGTACCTTGTTCTTCTGGAGCTGCTTGCAAACAAAATTGCTTTTTAAAGTTCAAATATAGAAAACAAAGTCTTCTTGCTATTAAGAACTTCCTCTGCACTTACTTTGCCATCTCAAAAAGATAACTTTTCTGACTAAGAATTTAATGATTCATGTGCTTGCTGGATGGGTGACTGAGAGGATTGCTTCAGTGCTGAAACAATGATTTTGCAGGGGGAAAGTATAGTTGCCAGGCTGCCTCTGCACACTGTAAAGCCAAATTAATTGAAGCAAGTAAAACAGTACTTACAGACAATGAGTATAATGTAATGAACCTTTGGAAGTTTTACCATCCTCTTACCCTATAATTCTGGTAGCTTCAGAAGACTGGAAAGAATAGGCAGATTTTATTTGGCTGCTTTCATACTAAAGGTGTCACAAAGCAGTCTGGAAGAAGAAAAGAAAAATAAGCAAGAAAAGACTGAATTCTAGGATTGTAGCAGGAGATACAGTCAAAATACTATGTTTGTTGATTGATGTGATTGTGTTAGGCAGCTCAAATTTCCACCTTTTCAAAAAAAGAAACAATTTTCAGAATAAATAAGTATGACAATATAAGACTTTTTTAAAAGCTAGAATTTCTCTACTTCTCATTCAGATGATTGCTTAGAAAGAATTCACTAGTTTGATTAGAAGCATTGTTACCATGTAGTCTATGACACTTTTCAATTTGTAAAAAGATGGTTTAATAGAATATTGTCATTTTAACCCCTTAAATGCAGAGTTCCTTTCAAAAAAATCTACACTTGCAAAGGCTTTCTGAATTTATGCAATTATGGAGAAAAAGATAAAATGGAAACATAATTATGTGCTATTTAACGGGAAGTAGTTCACTGAACTGTGCTACCACCACTGGAACTAATACTGTCTGTCACTGGCAATCTCCAAGATTTTATTAACTGAAAATCTTCAGTTTCATATTCTGGGGCAAGCACAGAAATCAGGCAGAGGAGTGAGGCTGCCTCAGAAGAAGAAGCTAGTTAAGTAGTCAAATTCCAGAAAGGAGCCTGGAACCCCTGAGATGGTGGCCACCATGAATGTCCTCATTAAGTGGACCATAGTGCTGCTGGGCCACTGCATGTAACTGTTGCAGTTCAAAATCAGTATTTTTAAAAATCTTTTATTTTGGGTACATCAGTGAAGTATAATGCCCTATAAAGGAGGAAGGAGTGAATTACAAGACTGTGGATGGCTAAAATATTTGTTTTCAATGTCTGAGCTGGCAGCCTAAGTCCTTTCCAAAGTGTTTTTAAAGATGCTTTTCAGCATTCCTGGCAAAACCCATACCTCATCAGTAGTCATGAGATGAAGCTGCACTTGCTTGTAAATGGCCTGTCTGGGCAAAAGCATGTCATGCCAGAACCCATTTCAATAAACTTCAACAGAACAACATAGTAAAGGAACTTGACTAGGCCAAGAAATTTCTGTATTGCTGAAACATGAGAGAAACATTGCAGACAACTGCTCTGTACTCCAGTGAACAGGATACAGTTCCACTTCAGCTGAATTCCTGAATGAAAGTTCCAGGTCTTTCTATTGAATAGGGCAAGGCTCTATTGAGCTGTTCAGGATTTCCATATTTTATTAATTTTTTGAGCAACCTGGTCTCATGGAAGGTATCTCTGCCCATGGCAGGGGAGCTGGAACTGAATGATTTTTAAGATCCCTTCCAACCAAAAATATTCAATGTTTTTATGATTTAAATATCAATAGGAATAGTGCTGGAAGTTATGGTGAAGTCCTCAAAGTTTGAGGTACGGAGGGGTGATGTAGAATTAATATATTTTAGAAAGTTTATGACAGAGCTGATAAGAAAATGCTCTCGATGATTCTATAATAGAAGATGAAAATAATTATAATTAAGAAGAATGGAAATGCACAGTTAATGGAAGAGCAGTTAGATGATGATCTCATGATTTTTGTTAGCTATTGAAGAGAATGAAAACTAAGGTAGCCTTCTGCTGGGGTGTCTTGGGCTTTACTTCTGAACTCTCCTCTAATATCCATAGGCTTTGGTCAACAAGGGTAAATTAGGAGAAATTAGACATGTTCCTGGGCATCAGCACAGAGCCACCATTTCTAACAGTGAAAAAACACTAAAAGGAGTGCACACGTGTCAGGTTTTTGCGTGCTAGCTCAAACAGAGCCCGGAGGTGTACCACAACCCGACTGCTGCACCACGGCAGGCACAGACACACACAGAAGCGCAGGCAGATGAGGGTGCGCTCCTCACCCGAGGGGGCTGTCCCTAAATAGGGTGTGAAGGCACGCAGGCAGAGGCAAAGAAGGGAGAGAGAGGGGACTCTCCGTGTAATTTCTAAGCAGAAAGTTTATTGCCGTTAGACACGGGGGGGAGGGGAGGGAGAGCCGAGGATCTGACAGGGTCCAGGGATTTTATAGTCGGGATAGGAAAGGCGGGGATAAGGGATACAGCAAATGGGATACTTGACAGGAGGCAGGGTTGAGTGCAAGGGAACCAATGGAAATAACACCAAGGAGGGATTTAGGGAAGGAACAAATGGGGTGTCGAGGAACAAAGAACTTTCTAGAGCTGATACATATTAAACTTGGGAAATGAATATAGACAACCTCATACATAAAGCAAAGAGGGAAAAACATTAACCAATCAGGGGAAAACATGCAAGCAGCAGAACAAAGGAATCGTGGGTTCTCAGCATGACTGAAAGTTACATGCTAAACTTGGGTTTCTGACTAGCACAGTTGGTTGTCTGAGTTCTCAGGAGACGTTGTCTGGAGCCACCTGCACCACCACACACACGGTCCTCTTCATTGTGCGTGTTATGGACAGTTCTCACAAAGAAGATGTATTCATCACATTAGACCAAATTGCTGTCAAGAGTGATTTGAATAGAGTTTATCAGTAAATAACTACAAAATGTGATGGAACAAGAGCCAGACCTCAACAGTTATCTACTACACCAGTTTTAGAATGTAAGCAAAATGTCAAGGGCTGATTATTATTCATGAGAAAACCTTGAAAAAAATTCATGGGCAAAAGACCCTTTTTGCATTAACAATACCAGTAATGTTCCTACCCTCCTTTCAGAACAGACATGAGTACCTGTTTGATTTTTTTTTTGAGGTAAATATTCAAATAGCTGCAGAGCAATATATGTGCTCCTGTCTTTTGACTGATTCCTTGATGCCATATATGTGTGCTCCCACACTGCTTCTTCAGCTATTCTCTCCCCAGATGGATCATGGATCTCTGGATGATGTAGGCTGGTGTTGGAGCAACTGTGTTGGGGCTGTTCTTTCCCTCAGGCTGCTCCTGCCCCAAGAGTTCTTCTGCAGAAGCGAGCATTGCTTTTAAGCTGTGCAAAGTGTTTGTCACACAGTCCTCACTGAAAATGCAGGCTAAGATTTTTTTAAGACTCTTAGGAAGAAATGGAATTATGGTATTTAATTTGGCTCCTTTTACCTAATGCTTGACTGCTCTGGAAGTGATGCCTGCAAAAGTTAGGATCAGCACTCTTGCAGTTATAGTAACTTTCCTGCATTGCCTTGGAAGTGCAGTGTTGCCTGCAATCACTGCAAAACTTGTTCTGACAGATCTCTTTGGCTGTCTTCACACAACTGCTGCTTCATCACAGCTTGCAAAGGGACCCCAAGGAGGTAATTCCTTCTCTGGGGAAATCTCTTCTAGGGCTTTTATGTCACTCCATTCCCCTTACATGTATGTGGACCTCACAAGTAGAAAGAAGTATTTCCCTTGAAGATTTCCTGTCCTAGATAAGATTAAAATTTACACTTTTATAATCCCAGTGGAAAACCAGCAGGGGCAATACTAGTTTAGGCTGTTGCCCGTTGTTGTGTTTTTCAGTTTCATTGCCTGAATCTGAAAGTACGAGACTAGAGTAAACTGTAGCTCTTAAATATCAACACGTTTAACTATTTAGGGAAATTTCAGAGCTAGCAGATAGGAAGTTGTTTGTTATAGCCTGAAAACTAAAAATAGGTGCCATGAATAGGTATGAAGAATCCCCAGTGTTATTTTCTGACAAAAGCTACCTTTAAAAAATCAGTTTAGAAACTCTTTTGGAGCTGAATTTAAATTATTTTGTGAAGAACTCACCTTCCTGAAGTTGCTAAATTAATGTCTTAAAAGATCTCCAAATACATAAATCTATCCAAGAAACAGTTGAGAAATGCTTTTAACCCCTCGTTTTAAAAAAGTTATGATAGAAGGAAATGTTTTGACAAGAAAGAACGACTCTCATAATGCCATTTAGATAAATGAATACATTTTCTTATTTCAGTTATATTAATTAAATATTCTGGGATCAGCTACCAGTACAGAATACTTTTGTAAGTACATATCTTTGATATCGGTATAAATAATCCTGGCCTGCTTTGTCAAAAAGATGGAGGAATATCACACATTGCTATCAACATACATAGATTTCTGTAAAAAAGCTATGCAGAATTATTAGACTAGGATCTCTATTGGTCAAATGTTAAAAATATTTTTTTAGTTTCATAGCACTTATATCTTGTCCCCATAATGCTTGTGTTATTTCTAAAAGATTGGTAAACACGCTGCAGTAGTAACTTAATTAATATTCATAGGAAATAATTGTCAAGGGAGTTTGTTGATCTTTCAATCTGAATGAAAGTCAAAGTAGATTTCTGTTGGAATTTTCCTTTTTTTCTCCTCTCAAATTAAAACAAAACAAAACACCCACAAACTAAACACGCAAAAAAAAAAAAAAACATCTGAGAAAGATTCTGTCATACTGATAGTGCTACCAGCTGTCTAGGCACATAAGTAATGTGAGGTGATGCTGTGATGGTGCACTTTCCATTCTTCTATTCCTCCTTGCCGTTAGACTCTTTCTTATTAAAGAAAAATGTCTATTCCCTGCTTAAGAATTTGTGGTTTGAAATAAAAAGAACACATTTCAGAGGAGTAGGATTCTGTCATTAGCATCGTAACTACGTTTTTTACATGATCTTTATGATAAATGAACATAAAGCAAACAAAGCTAAGGAAGGCTTGTGCGGTACTGTGTTACTGTGTCTGTAAAACCTTTTTCTCTCTCATTTCTTTCTCTCTGGAATGCTAAATAGGAGGCCTAGCTTGGGAATCAATAGTTCAATTAGATTATATGGTAGGTTTTTGGATGGCTGTTAGCATAGCCAGGAGATTACTTTCCCTGGATATTGGGGAAAAGCTGCTCTGGAGTGGGAGGCTGTAGCTGCACTTTGAGCCAGCCTGCACTGGGACAAAACTGCAGTATGCAAGAGCCATAAGCTTGTGGTTTTGTTTTATGCTTGCTGGATGCCCAGGGACCGAAACATAATTAGCTATCCTGCATCCAGAAGGAAACAGAAAGCATTTGCAATACATACAAACAATGAAAGGAAGTATTAGGCCCAGGTCCCAAAAAATATGTACTTAACTTTAAGTTTGCAAATTGTTGCACTGGAGTTTGCAGTACTAAGTGCTTTAGAGTGCCGGAACATGAGTGCTGTAAAATGAAACTTTGCAGACATTATGGGATAGCTGACTAGAAGACTTAATTCTAAAAGTAAAAAAAAATAAAATTGTTCCATGGTGAGGTAAAATTCAAACTAAAGTTTGCTTTTAAAAATCTTTAATAAGCATAGATGCAGGCAAATAACCCTGACTAATAGCATCACAAATAGCTTGGGCAACAGAGAGAATGCACTATTGACCTCCTAAAATAAATGTTTGTAAATTCTCTTTTCAAAATACCTCAAAGCAGAGTGTCTGCTGTTCTGTAACATCAACATCCATGTGCATTGCACAAATGCCATTTTGCATATTTGTTGGATATCTAACACAGAAATATTTGAACATGGACTTATTTTGTGGCTATGAGATCATTCATATAAATTGCACTAGATTAAATAGGCTTTGGTTTGCAGTTTTCCACAAACACTCCTCACATAGGAATGAAGTGTATTTCATTTTCATTCATTCCTCACATAATGTAGAATGTATTTCAGTTTGGGAAGCTTAATTTTTTTATAGAATATTCCTGTAAAAATATTATGTGGCTTGGAGCATAAATAGGCATCTATTCTCCATGTTAAATGGTAATGTATAATTTCTAAAGCAAATGTTGGCATCTAGGTGGTCTTCTGCTAATGTCTTAAAATAAGAAATAAGTCTGAATTGTTAATTTAAAGAAGGCTAAGTATTTCCTTAAAGATGTCTTATCTGGAAGCAACCTTTTTGATTTATAAATGTCTGTTCAATAGTATAGTTAATATTGCAGGAATTCTCTGGGAAGCTCGGGCATTGCTCATTTTTGTAATATTTTCGGATGAGAGGTTTGAAAATGTTAGTCTTTATTCTTAGAGTTATCAATTTAGAGAAGATGTAATGAATCACAATTAGAAAAATCACAGATTTTATGTTGATCAAACTCTAATTGCTCACTCAAAGAATTAGTTTGATGGGAACAAGAGCAGCAACAGGTGCTGTGGAATTTTGAAGTTCAGAGCACGTAAGAGAGCCCTGATTCCTATGGAACCCTGGCTGCTTATCTGGGTAGCAGTTTCTTTTTTTTTTTTTTTTTTTTTTTTTTCCAAATATGTCCATAACTGTCCTTAAAACCATGACACCTCTTTATAAAGAGCACTAAAGTCTGTAAAAGTAGGAATGAACTTAGCAGTATTTATTCATGGCTTCTCTTCCATGAGAGAGAAGAGAGCAGCATCTGATCCCTGAGAGCAGAGCCACCAGGGAAGAAACTAGGGACACCAGTGTCTCATTCTCACAAAAAGAATTACATTATATGAGATAGAAATGCATTATCTAAAATCTAATTACCATCCCTGGGTGCCTAGGATAGAGAGCTACATGGCATGCAGTGACAATGTCCCATGAACAGCTTTTGGACTTTGCTCGGTGTTACTGTTTCCAGAACAGAAGCTGTCCATAAACAAGCAGTTTCTTTTTGATTGCATGTCTATTTACTTTGATTTAGTCATCTTTACAGTGGGCCAGAACTCAAAGACTAACAGTGACATAGCAACAACTCTGTAAATGTAAACAGAAAATATTTGATGGGGCTCTTTAAAAAATGAGTTATCTGTTGAGATATGCCAGCTGTTCCTGATCAAGTCTGGTCAGAGGAAATGGAAAGCATCTTCTCAAGTACTGGAAGGTGAGATGGGCAGAGATAGGCTTGAATGGACGTACCAGAAGAAAAGCAGATTTAGATGATTTGGAAGAGATATGAATTATACATTTATATTTTTGATATCCCTGATGTGAAAAACATAAACCAAAGCAAAAAAGTTTTGTTTGAACTACAAAATGTATAGGCAAAATTTGTTTGAGAGACAAAGCAAGACACTGCTGACCCCTGGAGAGAAAACCAAATTCCATAAGTGCAGTGTGGTGGG
The DNA here is from genome assembly GCF_000691975.1 of Corvus brachyrhynchos. Classification (NCBI taxonomy): domain Eukaryota; kingdom Metazoa; phylum Chordata; class Aves; order Passeriformes; family Corvidae; genus Corvus; species Corvus brachyrhynchos. The sequence continues at coordinate 4,406,692 of NW_008236769.1, forward strand.
ACTCAAACAGCCCACACATGTGACTGTGCAGACAACAGTGGACCTGTGGCATATGTATTTCACTGCCTGGGTTGACAGAACGTGGAAGGTTCCTTGGTTTTCACTAAAATAGAGAGAAAAGTAACCATGATGTATAAGGATTCTGCTTCATCCTTTAGTCTGCTACACTGAAGTTAAAAAAGAAAAGGAGTCTCTTTTTATTTGGGAAGTGTTGTCATTTCACATTACTTTCACAATAAGGTAGACAATGACCCCCAGCAAGAGAGCTCCAGATCTGAACCTCCCCAAAGACTGGGAGGTATTTTTGTTCTGTGCCTACGTGCCCATGTGCTGAACCAGTAAGTGGCTAGAAAGCCATTGTTCCATGTCTTTATATGATAGATAAGGAAAGACTTGGTTTGCCATTTCCCTAAGCATCAAAGCTTAGCCTTGAAAAAATGTTGAAGGAAATAAAATGTATAAAAAGCCCTAGACTTAATTGGCCACTGCATCTTTTAAGGGTCACAGCCTTAAGGACTTTACAGGCAGTTCTTCTGGTTCATCAACAATGCCTACATGAGGGACAGGCTGCCACTCCTGCAGTGACTTGTGCTCTGCCCAGTGTCACTGGGTTATTCTCCCTCAAGGAAAAACAGGTGTAAACCTACCTATTTTCACTGCAGTTGCTACCATGCGAATGAGAACCTGTCATGATATTGAAAAATGCCACTGATGCCAATGGATGGCTGTCCCTTTCTTCTTGCTCCCTCCACTTAACACAGTTAAAAGGTGAAGGCTGATAACTGATGCCACATTAACAGCAGCAATGGATAGGTAAGTACAATGGAACAAGTACATTCAGCATGAATTATTGTTTCACGTTTTCTCTACCAAATCAATGAATAAAGCAAATTGAGCATATATATGTAAATAAAACTTAACACCCCCTGATTTGTTTGCCTTCATCATATCTCTTTTGAAATTATTAATATTTTGTGGTATAAGGGCTGTAAGTCAAACTAGAGACATTATTAAAATCTAGGAGAAGCAAGATAAAAAACATTATGTGTGTGATGAAACTTCCAATCAATGGTAGAGGTTGGTAACTTTCACAGTAATCTCAAACTTTCATGCCATAAAATAGCCTGATCCCTAGAGGTACTGATTGCAGCTTAGCAGCCATTTTATACACATATAGTTTATTTTTTTCTCCTAAGACACAAAGGGAAATGTGGTATCTGCTCCAGTGACATTACATGAGGGAGAGTTGGAGATAAAAAGTAGACATGGAAGATACTTAAGATTAATCACTTCATGTGATTACAGCTGAGCCAAAATCTACAGCCTCAGCTCTGTGATGTTTTTGTGGGATTGTGCTGCTGTAGCTATGTCTCACTTTTGCTTATGAGGTGTTATCCCTTCCTCACCTTCCCACAAGTTCCTGGATATCTTGGCTGTGCCATCTCTTCCAGTATCCACAATTCAACACCAGCTGTGGATTTCTGAAGATACTTCCATTCTTTCTTCCCCAAAAAAAAGGCAATAGATCTCATGTTGGAGTGTCCCTGCCTTCCTTCCTGCTTCAAAAATGGCAGTAGCTACAAGAGTCTGCAGGCTGTACAAGGGAAGAAGGTGCTGCTTCTCTTTTCCCAGAGAATTTCATAGAAATGTGTAATTTTCAGGAGCCCTGAAGCAGGTAGGTGCTGTCCAAGTAGCTGTTCTGCACTAGATGCAATGCTATAGCCTGAATGGATGTGTGTTGTGGTTTGAATGTAGCCTGAAGCCTGCCTATTGTGTCACACTGATCTGAAAATATTCCTGTGAAAGTAAGATACACACACCCCCTCCATCCATTTTCCAAATTTCATTCCAAGGCTACTGTAAGAAATATGCTGGCAGTCCATGAGACCCTGGGCGAGGGGATCGTGTGCACCCTCAGTAAATTCACCAACAACACTAAGATGGGCAGGAGTTTCAAGCTGCTGGAGAGTAGGAAGGCTCCCTTGAGAACTGTGTCCAGTTCTGGACCCCTCACTTCAGCAAAGACATTGAGGAGCTGGAGCAAGTCCAGAGAAGGGCAATGGAGTTGGGGAAGGGTCTGGAGCACAAGTCTATGAGGGGCAGCTGAGGGTGCTGAGATGGATTATCCTGGAGAAGAGGAAGCTCAGCGGGGACCTTATTGCTCTCTACAGCTGCCTGAAAGGAGGTTGTAGCCAGGTGGGGTGTCTTCTCCCAGGCAACTGTGACAGGACAAGAGGACATAGCCACAGGTTACATCAGGGGACATTTAGGTTTGACATGAGGAAGAATTTCTTCACTGAAAGAGTGGTCAGATATTGGAATGGGCTGCTCCTGGAGGTGGTGGTGTAATCATTCTCAAAAGTGTTCAAGAAATGACTGGATATGGCACTTTGTGCCATGGTCTAGTTGACCAGGTGGTATTCAGTCAAAGGTAGGGTGGTGATTTTGGAGGTCTTTTCCAACCTTAATGATTCTCTGTTTCTGTGATGCTAAATTTCCAGTGTGGAAAAGGAAGCCTGGATGTGAGGCTGGCGTTGTAGCCATGACAACCAAAACAGAGGAGATGTGAATGAGGCAGGCACTCAGAGCGGTGCAGGGCCTTGAAGAAAAGGCCAGATCCTAGAAAGAAAAGCTGAGCTGGTTGCTGGTATATAGGAGTTTGATCAGAAAAAGCACAGTTACATTTTACAACACGCTGTGCTTGTGAATGGTATATGGAGACTTTTATGAAATGACAGGAGGGTGTTGCCTCTAAAAGAAAAGAAAATACAGGTGTAGAAATGATTTGGAGGAAGAGGAATGTCAGGTGATAGGGTTTCAGTGCAAGGAGAGGTATTTATCATGTCTGCAAAGAATACTGTGGTATTGACTGTGACACTGTATGAAGAAAAGACAGTTAGGAATGGAAATTAGAGGTGTCCATGTTTTAATATTAAGTTATTCCAGTTGGAAATGCCAGATGTGATTTTGGTTGGACAGAAATCAGATGTGAGTGTAGATACACAACTGAGCTATCAGCAAAATGTTGGCAGTTGAAGCATGTAAATGGCTATACCTACCCAGGAAGGGATGTAAGGAACGGGAAGCAAAGAAGTAAATAGTTTGCTACACGGATATATGTCTGGATTATCTCTAAGCTCTGTCCCTGACTTGCTGTGTGATATTGGACAAGTAATTTAAATCTGTTTCTTATCCTGTCCTGTGACTTTATATAATTCGCAAAAATCCATGAAAAGTATGTTTGGGGGTTTTTTAACTATCTGTATGCGGAACATTTACCTCAACTGGTCTCACTTTCTGTTTGGTCTTTTAAATGCTACCTTAAGAAATTTACAAATGAAAAATAAGTTGATGTAAAAAAGTCTGGGGAGCACTGCAGAATATCCCACTGCAGTGAGTCACTGCCACTTACTGCTTTTACTTATTACATAGGGAACTTTTCCTTCAACCTGAGTGTCTGGATTACCAGTTCCCCAAAATACTTTTGGTGCTCTATAGAGAACTCCTATGAGTGCTAATGGCATTGAGGTTGCCTGCTTCTAAAATGATTGACTCCAAGTCTTTGTTTGATTCATGAGTGTAAAACCATTCTAGAGTTATTGTACTTAACAATAAAACATGGTTTGAAAAAGAAAATTTTTCTGTTTGTTCTACAATAAATATTCAGTTATATATGTATACACATATATAAATATATATTTATTCTAGATGATCTAAGTGTTTGTTTTTCCTGATTACAAAATACAAAGTAAAGCTACTAATGAATGAAAGCCAGTAAATGACAATTCTGTTGTTTACTTAACCAGTGACTTCTTGATCTGCTTTTTGGCTTATTTTGGAGAGGCTATTAATTTGGTCCCCTTCCTCCCAGTCCAGGCTAGTATAACTTTGAGAATTTTTCTGAGTTTACACATGCTCTTGGCATGTTACAAAGCCTGCAGTGCTTATGGCTGGTTACATTTCCGGTGAGCGGATGTAACCATTCTCTTTTTCAATTGTCTACACTGAAAAGCAATAAGCTGGAGTGCTCTTCAAGAACACACGGAACTATACAGAAATTTTGGATAAATTCAACTGAGTAAAAGAGAGATTAAGGCTAAGTAATTTATAGCTTATGCTCACAACATGTACCAGTTGTGGCCTCTGAGTGTGTCCTGCTTTCCTTCCAGTTACACATTTCAGTGGAGTTACAGATCCTGAGGATCTGGCCACCTCACATCCTTTGCTAGGCTTACTCAAGGCCCATACAGCTTTGTATGCTGCTAGCACATTAGTAACTGTGGCATCATAAATCTGACCTGTAGTCTTTTTGTTTTCTTGTAAAGGGGCGTGTGTATTTGTTTGGTTTCCCACAAATTGTGCTGTAGCTCAGAGCACATTTGGACACTGCTGGCATGGCCACCAGGCTTGGGATCAGGAGACAAATTAATACGGGAAATCACTTGTACTGGCTCCTGACGATTTTGTCTTTCAGTCCTGGGCAACACAAGAAATAGCAATGTGAATTTATTTTTAAAGATGGCATCGCAAATTAAAAAGAATCTTTCCATCTTTTTACCTTTTTAAATGTAAGCATGATCTTTGTGGTATTTTGAAACAGATTGTCTACATCCAGAATTTTCAATGATAAGGTTGTTACCTAAAGAGTTAATTTCTGGGAACATACACCCAGAGCCAGAATTCTCCTTGACCAGTAAAAATCCAGATTGAGTTACTACTTTATTGCTTAATAACCTGGTAGGTTATGCTTTGATATTTCTCCTTTTAGTTACTAAGAAAGTCACAGATGCTTTCTCAAGAATTGTGCAGAGCAGAGTAGGTGTTTCTTATTATTTTTTCAGATATTTACATTTTTAGCACTGAAGTCTCATCCTAGGGACAGAACAAACTTATGGCTTCAGTCTTGTGTCAATTATTTTAAATACTTTTGACTATCATTACTACATGAACAGAACTTTATGCACCATCAATATTTCAAATGTAAATAAAACAGTTCTTTAAAAATGAAGATCACTTAAAACATAGTGCTGCTTGAATGTTGAAGAGCCATTATGTTTAATAGCATTTTTAAACTATTAAAGTTGAGTGGTTACTTTTTATTTTGCATTTAGTCACTCATGGGAGACACTTATTTTGTCCCGTACTCTGCAAATAGTGATGCTGTTAGTAGAGAAGATTCTCATTTTGAATAATGGTCTCATTTATATAATATCCCTTGGTATAATATATTCATATCTTAGAGAGAAATGAAAATTCACAAACTGTTAAGGGGTGTACAGAAAATCAAATGAAATGTATGTCTATAAAAAATCTTGTGGGAGGGGAAGTAAAAGGGTGAACACCCTCTTCTGGTAATTATTAGGTTTGAAGCTAACACCCTGTTTTAGCAATGATGGCATCAATAGGAAATAATGATAATAAAAAAAAAATTATTATGGATTAGATAAGGGTTTTTCCAATATCCTTGGACAGCAAACTCCAGGACAATTCAGAATGGCTGACTGCATGAAAACGCAGAAAGAAATTATGGAATTAGATGTAGCAGTTTTTATAGCCCTGACTTAGCTTTATGTAGGCATTTGAGAGTCATTCTTGCTATTTTTTATTCACTTTTTATGGCTATTCCAGCATGTTCCAGTGATTCTCTTTTTATGCTGTGGTAGCACCAAAAAGAAAGGCTCATTTATTTGCTACAAACCTTGCAGAAAAATGAATAAAAGACTGATTCATCGTTTGTTCCACAAAACATATTTTTTCCTATTACTTTTGGGTGCTTTGCCAAATGCCTGGGTTTATGTTTCCTGATCTTGAGTGATTTGAAATTTGAACCAGAAAAATGGACAAACTGTAGGTGTAGGTGTACAAGTCTTTTTGGACACTCTTGATTAAGACAAAGAAGTGGGAACCAGAAGAAAATACACATTTATTAGTACTTGAATCATTGGTGGGATGATGGGTGTTGGGTAGACAAATGTGCACATGGATGTGCAAATGCTAGAATATATATATTTAGCCACCTTCTTAAAAGTACAGCTGTTATTTGTATCAACAGGAATTTGACTGGAACAGAATATATCTCTACATTTTAAGTAAAAACTGCTTTTAAAACAGTTATTTATAGCATAAAATTAGCATTGCCTTTGCTAGACTTTGCAATTACCAGAGCTGCAAATGGAAAGTCAGCAACAAATTTTGGAGGTTTTAGTGTAGTGCTGGTCTCTGTGATCATGTCAGAAGGGACAAATCAATGCACTGCAGCTTAAATTGTATCGGTCTGCTAAAGATTCTTTAGAAGCAAGTGAGATAGTAAAAAAATCTGCACTACAGGACTATCACTTTGTTATGCTATTGTAAATTTTAAAATATACTTTAGTTTTAAAGAAGCAAACCTTGCAAATTCCTCTTTTTCCTAAAGCAATCAAAATGGATTCAGGCAATACCTTTCTCACTAACCATGTATCATTTAGCTACCCACTTGTGCTTTGTAACCTTGACTTGATAAAGCTGTTTAAAAAGTTTTAAGAAATCTTTTGTATGGAGGATCGTTAACACATGGAAAAGATCCTATTACTTTAGATAAAGACTAATGCACTACAGTAGCCTTTTCAGTGAATATAAGCTATCTTCTCCAACATGTCTGTAATTCTGTTAAATATCTATTTAAAAGATGTCTAACAGTGTTACTAAAGTGATAGATGTTATTTTTACTTTTAAAACTAAAAAGTACAGCACCTTCTGAAATATTTTAAGGTCGTTTATGTGCAAAATGAATGCATATAAACTTTAAAGAATAGATTTTTCAACTTGGTAATTTTTGCACTCTTTGAGATTGTTTCAATTGCTACAATAAGGCAATTTGAATTCCAAATAATTGGTGATGCATTGTGAGTTTTATGTGGAATCTGTGGTCTTTTGAGAATGAAGCATAATTGCTCTTTGCTTTTAGAAAGGTCTTTTTCCAATAGCTTATTTCTCATTCACATTAATGGAAATTAAATAAGATTTTTTTTTAACTTGCACAGTTTGGGCAAATTTCTGTCTAAATTTATATCCCTGTTATCTGTCTAATTCATGCATTATAGGTATTTTCATATTGTAACTATTAGTGTGGCATACAAACGCCATAGCTAATTGATGCATTTTATATTGGGCTGTATGGCTTGGTGTAAAATTTTAATGTAAGCAGGAATTTGTAAGGAAATTTTCAAAGGAAATGATCTGATAGTAATAATCTGTCTTGGGGTGACTTTATGATGTGTGTCCCCTATCGCTGCTTTATGCCCAGAAATAAATTTTGTGCCTTTCTGTGCCTTTAAACTGAGCCTGAGCGGGGTGGGGGGGGGGTGGGGGAGAGAAAAACCTGAGCAAACTTTTCAAAGCAGTTGTTCAAGGACATAGATACACACTCCTCTGCGTTCAAGGAGACAGATACACACTCCTCTGCATTCTTCTTATAAATTTTTATATCTTATGTTATAGAGAGGCATAGATATACATGATTGATACATATTTTTTTCCCTATTAAAATTAACTTACATGGAAATAGAGGTATCTTGGAGGAACTGCTAACCAACCTTCTTATTTCCTTTGCCTTCCACTATCTTCTAAAGAGCTTTTAAGCCAGTAGATTCATGGTGAATCTTGCTTTTGTAATGCAAGTAAAACAAATGTTTTCCATATGATTATGATTACTCGATCCCTGTGCTGTACTCTGTTACATGCAATACACACTGCTCACTGCCAAGACATGGCTGCTGTCCAATGTATACAATCTAAAGAAGAGTTTAGGCTCTATACTCAGGTTTATGCTTTCAAATCACTACACTTGTGTCATCCATACTGTGTGTGCACAGTAATTAAGGAACAGTGAATTTCCTTGCTCACTAGGACTGTGTTTGGAAATCAACATATCTTCTGGTCCAAGATTTCTATATATCTTCATACATAGCAATATTTAATGAATTTGAGGCTACTGTATTCCTTATTTTGGGACCTTTTCCTGAAGCTGTAACAGGTGTGACATCTGGATTTAGGCAAAGTAATATTTCTCGTCCATGTGCAAGCTATTTTAGCACTAGAGAAAAGCCTGTGGTCATTTGCTCTTCACAAGGTTACTGTCACATATTCTTACTTACTGTGGTGTTGCTGAAAAGAAGATCCATGAATTTGAACAGTAGAATAAAATGCTGTACACTAGTTTCCAAGAAGATGCTGTGTATTCCCCTTCCAAATCACTGTCCTGGTTCCCACTTACAGACATAACTTTAAACCACTGTTCCCACTTTAAAAACAAAACAAATAAAAGGATAAAGAGGCAAGCTCTTCTGTGCACAAGAGGAAATTTTAAGGTCTAGAAAGGTCTGTACTACCTGAATTTTTAGAAGATACGGAATATTTTATAATTGGCAGAACATCTATGCACATATTCTATTAGACCTTAATAGTTGGACCACTGTTCCAGGTTAACTTTTCTTGCTAACTTAAGAAATGTTTTACTGGATGTGTGGATAAAAGAATGGAACTGTTTAAACTGATTGTAAGTAGATGTAGAATCTCCACAGAGTGTGATTTTTGGAAGAATGGAAAGCAAAAATCCTGAAACTGAGAATAAATAATAATAGGTTACACCTTTTCTGTGTTCTAGTTTTTAATGAATTTTCCACAGCCTTCATGAGAAGAAAAGAAGGATGTTCAGAATGTTCTGAGGATCGGGAGATGAACATTCTGAGTAGTCAGAGAGAAAGTTTCAAAAAGATGAGACCTCCACCCACAGGCATAAAATGATAGAAACATATGTGGACATCAGGTAAAAGGGCCAATTGTGAGGGACTTGTGTTTTGTGTTAATGCTTTTTTATAAGTTGAAGTAGAGCATGCCATCATGAGGAATTCAAACCATGCAAAAGTAGAGTGCTTCTGCATCAAAACACAGAGGAATAGTGGGAATGAGAGAGGACCATATCTTCCCAGAAGCTAGTAAAAATCCCTGCTTAAAATTAATCTCCTTGATTATTAACCTATGTCTTATTACTATTTTGTGGTACATGTGGAACACAGAGAGCAGAGAGAATGAAGTGAGTAATTACTCTGCTAAGCTTAGGGACATAAAGTAGTCATAGTGCCTGTCTTTCTGCATTATCATATGAAAGAATGGAGAGTTATGTTTACTTTTTGGTGACTAAGTGAATGACATTGTACATGCCCCTAAGGCAGAGAAACATTAGACCACCAGTTCCCAAGAATGCTTAAATTCTTCCCCAACCCTCATTAAGTTTTATTACAATGCATCATGTCATACTTACTGGGATTGGTCCCACCCACTTAAAAGAGTCTCCACCTTTGATACAGGCTAATCCTCCAGCTGTGATTCAAGCTGGTCTGATTCAGCACCTCAGTGATTCTGCCAGGTACCAGGTTTTCTTGTGGAGCAGACCAGAGGAGACTGGAATAGTATTTGTACATCTCAGAATAATGGCAGTAATCAAATTTTACCTTGACTATCTACAGTTCATCTGGAGTAATTTTACTTCATTACAACAGTTAAATGTGTCTTCTTAGTCACAATTTGTGATTCCTCTTTTTTATGTTTGCATTATTTTATAGCTGGACACTTGGGCAAGATAAAAAACTTCCCCCAGGCTAGATAATATCTCACTACAGACAGGGGAACAAAGTGATATGTGGCCAATGAATAGTCAGAAATGTGATGTAACTATGGGAGGTCCTTAGGAAATGGGATAAGAAAATAGACTAATAATGTGGAGTTCAAAGAATGGGGTTTGGAGTGGAATACCAAGTACCCTACAGGAGCTGATATATGCGTGTGCCCCAAGAGGTTGTTTCTCCAAAGTAGAAACTTTTTAACAGAAATATAAGTTTCTTAGTACCAAAATGAAATAAAAATCCCTATTTTCATCTGAACAAGAAGTTATTCTGATCTTTACATTTATCAGTAGTGTAATTAGATGTCTTTTGTCTAGACCACAGAATTTCAATGATTATCTCTTAAATTATATTAGTTATTTTTGTTTGGCTAGTGTTGATTTTCTAGTTGATTTTGATTCAAATTTATCAGGATGTGGGGAATCCACCACTTCTCTCAGTACTTCCAAAAATCTTTTGCTGCCATTGATATCATTGTACTTTCCTTTTCACATTTATTTTATGTGGATATAAAATCCAGTCATGGCTCCTTGTTCCACCTGTTTCTGCAGCATTTAGAAGCCATTTACAGCTTGGCGATTTCTTCTTTTAAGGATCTTAACTGTTGTAATCACATCTCAATCTTCTCTTGCTAACATACACCAAATTTGAACTCTCATTGTTAAATTCTCCTTCCCTCACAACACTTCTGTAACTCCTAGATCCACTTCTAATATAATTTTAAAAACCTGTTGTCCTGGGGTGACGTTATGAAGCTGCTTTATTCCTTAACTGTCGCTCAATGCCCGAGGACGCTGTGCCTTTAGGATGGACGCGGGGGCGGGGCCGGAGCCACGGACCCGAGGGGCGGTTGAACGGCTCAGCCCAAGGGCTCGGGGGGGAGTGCACTGGGAGCACTGTGCTGCTTTTTGGTTCCCTTTGTGTTCCAGCTAGCTGGGAAAAGGTTCTGTTGGTTTTTTCTCTTGTTCTTCTCTTTCCTTCCCTTGCCTCACTGCCTCCCTTCCCTCCTCGCCGGTCCGGGGAGCCTGCGGGGGCAGCCCCAGTGGGCCCGTGGGGTAGCCCCGGCTGGTCCAAGCCCATATGTCTGTTCCCTCTCCGGGAATTTGTTATATTTTGAGGGGTTTTTTAATCCTGTTCTACCCTGGTTTTTTAATCCTGTTCTACCCTGGTTTTTTATGTGTTAATAAACAGTTTGGCTTCCTTTCCCACTTTCACTTCTTGTGACCCACTTGTCTTATTGGTGGAGGAAAAGGGGAGGCCCTTTCCTCCTGAAGTTTTTCTCCAAAACCAAGACATAAATTTGGCGCCCAATTTAAGGGGCATGTGAAAGCGAAAAAAAAAAAAAACAACAACACCATTTTGCTTTGAATCACTTTGTATTGAACTACAGCAGTAAGACCATGCTGTTTGATTTAATAATTTTTCTGTGGAACTTAACCATAAGTACATGTCCACAGCTATGGGCAGTTGGGTGCCTGGCTTACACCTTTTATAAGTGAGGAATAAGAATCATGACTGCCATTTTGATATCCCTGGTGCTAGTGATTTCTCGAAGTTTGATGGAAGTAATGGAAACCATCAAGAATGTGTATGTCATGTTGTTTTTCCGTTCCAGCCTTGGTAGTTTCCTTTTGGAATGTATTAGCAATTACACCCAGTTTGTTAGGGGAAAAGCAGGGGATGATAATTCCCAGTTCTTCATCTCCTTCTTCCCCTTCAGATCTGGCACGTCACCTTTTGAAAGTGTCATCCAGTTTCCCCTGGATGTCAAAGATACCATTTTCTTATTATGTTGTCTTTCAGGGTTTCTCTATGTGGTCTCCAGCTTGTCTGAAATAAGGGCTGAGATTTCCAGAGGGGTTGCCCAGACACCTGCCCCACTTGTGGAAAATCTTAAGTGGTGTGGGGTATGGGAGGACATACGCCAGACCCTGAAGCAGTTTTCTGACCCAGTAGCCTGGAACTTCCCTCCTGAATGAATTCAGAATCCAGCTGAGGTAGGGAAGTATCTGAAGGAAAATTGCAATAACAACGCTGATGAAAAGGAAAAGCTCATTGCCATGTGCTGGGTCCTGGCTAACACTTACCACACACTGCTAGATACTGTAGGGCAGAAGATACAGCCAGAGGGGCAGGAGAATAAGCCAGCAGACACCCCAATCACTCTGGCTGCAGCTAAAGCAGATAGGGAGCCTAAACCAATAACAATTGTCCCTGTCCAGAGAAAGAAACACAAAGCCAAATCCATTCGCTCAGTGGATGATGATGGGCAGCCAGGACCTTCACAGCCAGCAGAGGAATCGGAACCTGAAATCATCACTGAGTCCCTGTCCATAGAGAGCCTTCGTACCCTGAGGAAAGATTACACCTGATGGCATGATGAAACTATATTAAGTTGGATGGTCCGGATCTGGGACGCTGCAGGTGATGGTACAATTCTGGATGGCACTGAAGCGAGGCATTTGGGATCCCTGTCACGTGATTTAAGTCTTGACCAAGGGATCACAAGGGGCCCTGAAGCTCTCAGTCTCTGAACACGGCTCTTAAGAAGTGTGAAGGAAAGATACCTGTGCCAGGAAGACCTCCAGCTGCAGCTAAACCCCTGGAAAACCATGGAACAAGCGATTCAATGCCTGAGAGAACTGGCAGTGACAGAGATCATATTCTCAGGTGAGCAAGCAATTAGGAGCCCTGCCATGGTAAAATGCACACCAATGATATGGCTGAAACTTGCACAACATGCGCCCCCAGAATACGCCCCTGCTTTAGCAATGATGACGTGGAATGATGGGGATGAGACAGTGAGTTCTGTGGTGAGGAGGCTCCGGGCATATGCAGACACTGGGCACGGCCCAACACAAGCAAGAATTGCAGCTGTGGAAAAGAGTCTGTCAGAGACCATACAGAAGATGGAAGATAGGGTGGACAAGACTCATCAGAAACTCGGGAAGGAGCTGAAAGAGGGCCTTCTCCAAATCACATCAGTGCAGACCAGAGGCCCTGTTACCAGAAGCAGACGTCCCACGGGTAGGGAGAGAGGGTACACCCCATGAGCTGAGATGTGGTTCTTCCTGTGTGACTGCAGGGAAGACATGAGGAGGTGGGATGGAAAACCAACTTCTGTCCTGGCAGCGGGGGTGCGTGAATTGAAGAACGGTAATGCTGAGAGAAGGAGCTCTACCAGAAGGGAAGTAGCTCAAGTTTCAAATGATAACCAGAACTAGAGGGGCCCTGCCTCTAGCCAGGTACAGACCAGTGAAAATCGTGTCTTTTGGACAGTGTGGGTCCGATGGCCTGGCACATCAGAACCACAGAAATACGAAGCCTTGGTTGACACGGGCGTGCAGTGCACCTGGATTCCATCAAGGCACGTGGGGGCAGAACCAGCTTCTATTTCTGGAGCGACAGGGGGATCGCAGCAGTTGACACTGCTTGAAGCCGACGTGAGCCTAACTGGAAATGAGTGGAAGAAACATTGTATTGTGACTGGCCCAGGGGCCCCGTGTATTCTGGGCATAGATTTTCCCCAGAGTGGGTATTTCAAAGACCCGAAGGGACTCAGGTGGGACTTTCCCTCAGGTGGGACTCTCCAAAACCGAGACACCTGTTCACCAGAATGTATGTAGTGTCTCAGTACTGCTGCAGAGAAGGGTAAAACAATCTCCCTACCCCTGCAGGAAGAGAAGGGAGAAAAAAAAGTTCCCAGTATTGTATCTTACATAAGGATGCTTGTTTGCTTAAGATCAAAAGTGAGAAGTGTTTCGTCTCCTAAAGATGTTGCCATATAAAAGTTTAGTTCTGCAAAGTCCTTGTTCTTGTGGCTAACTTCACTGATTCATCAGGTCTGATCATGCCAGCATGTGCAGCTGTGGGTTGTGTCATCTGCAAACTGACTAAACAACTGAAATCTCAGAAGGAAGGGGCTGTAATTTAAAAAGGAGTATTTCTAAGTAGTACTAGGCATACTGGATCCTACCCTAGTTGCAACTTTTAGATACTATGAAAATATAAAAGTTAAATTTATTGTGATAATAAAAGATTGTGGGAGCTGTGCTGCTGAAATCGATCAGGGTAAAATTAAACAATAAAGCTGCTTTGAACCAAACTCACAAGTAAGGAGCAGCATTCATTGGACTTTGGATCAGGCCCAAAATTAAAGGTTTCTTTCTTAAAAGAGATTTTATATTCACTATCCTCCTACAATTTTCCAAGTGTATTTAATAAATAACAACTTAAAAATTATGACCTTTCTTATGTTCTATGTTACTTGGAGGTATAATTTCTTAATGAATCCGTGATACAAACTTAAGTAGTAAAAATGTTTTTTACTTTGCAAATATCACCAGCATGTCTTAAAACAAGTAAGATTCTGCCTGTGTGTGGAAGGGGGAGAGCTGGTGTATTGATCAGCTGAAGTGCTGCAGAGACTATAAACCGATAGTCAGAAGGAGGAAAAAAAAACCCAAAAAGAAATCACAGGAGAACACATAGCAGCAGAAAATCTGTGGAAAATGATCCACTGCTGTCTTCTCAGTTTCTATCCCCAAATGAGACTATATCTCAATCTGTTTCTGGTCAAGACCAAACATAACAAACCTTAAACATTTGGTTTATATTTTTTCTCCCTGAAACTTTGAATTAATTATACAGAAAATCACGGCATGTCTTTAAAAATTCTGATCAGGTTTCCTCTGGAGTCTTGCTGCTGGAAGAATGTCTTATGGGTAAATTTCCACTCTCTCAGCAGGGCAGTGTTTTGCATGAACCAACTCCCAGGAGAAAATATTGTGTGCTTATTCTGTACAACAAGGCTCAGGCAGCATCTCCATATTAAACTGGCCAGAGGGAGGGAGGGGAAGCAGTTGACCTGAGGGGAAAGGGGCAGGGCCGAGGACCAGAAGACAGTGTTTATTTCCAAAGCTAGACAGTCCTGTTCATAAAAACAAACAAACAAACAAACAAAAAAACGACCCCCAAAATCCTCCAAAACCAAAACCAAACCCAACCAAAAAACCCCCTCAAACTACAAAAAAAGCCTTCTGAAATATTTCTATAGCTATGTTACAACAGTTGAAGAGCGTGAATACCACTTTTCCAAAAATATACTCACTAAAGGTATGAGATAAAGTCCTCAAACAAGAAATCCTGGTGTCAAGTCATTTTCTAGTCTTTTTTAGAGAAAGTTGGAAATATGCTCCCCTTCTTTATTCTTTTACTGCCTGGACTTTAGATTTACTTTATGCTTCCTTAGAAATTGACTTCACTTTTTTGTATTCTTTGAACCTGGTTGGCAGTACATATTGTTTCACTAATGGATCTTGTTACTGGGCTATTTCTTGGTATGGTTCTGTGATTCAGTACTTTTAATTATCTTTTATTACAACATGTACCAGGTCCTAACATACAGTAGATTTACTGATAAGGCAATATACCACTTGTATTGTACTGTATCCATTTATAGTCATTTTTATAATGGTATCTTGCTAATAAAATGTTATCTTATTCATTCAATTTGTGTGTAATAAATCAACAGCCTGTTCGCTTTCTTCTCATGCAGATATCGGTGTAAGTATGTACGACTGTGTGCATGTACTAAACCTGATGATGTTGCTTGCATACAAATGGAAATTAGCCTAAGAGCATTTCATTAATGAAAATGTAGCTGTTTTCCTGTGACCCAAGTAGAATTAATACCCTAAATACGTAAAATAACATGGGAATTTATTTTCTCTCACATATGGCATTTGAAAAAATGCATCCAGCCCATTTTTGCCCTGCCATTCTTCCCATATTACAGATTTCAAAACCTAAATAATTGTAAATCGGGTTGGTTTTTTTTGCTGTACAAGATAAATCAGGGATTCCCCAATTTACATTTTCTGGGTAATACCACTAAGATGCGGCATTAGCTAGCTGTGGAAGTAGCAGCAAATCTCACTCTACATATATGCTAATGAGGATGTATTTAGCAGCTTACACTACATTGATATCACATTTAGAAATGTGTGATATACATAATGAAAGATGAAGTAATGCTCTATGCCCTTGCTTTAAAGGTGGCCCATAGAAAGCAGCATTTACATTGTACCTCCTTTCAGAGAACTTGAAGAAGACTAAAAATATCTAGAGGATGTGATGACGAATACAAAAATATCTTGGATTTAGTCTGGATGAACTGTTGAATGTCTATCTGTGAAATGCAATTTTTTGTTCAGAGAACAAGTGAGAGCTAATCGATATCCCTACTGTAGTCCAGCCATAGCTTGACCAATGCTATAGCCTCTGACAGAGACAACAGAAAATTCTATTGATGTGTTTATACAAGGTATTTGATGGTTTAAGTCATGACAGGTTTTAAATAAATTTGTCCATCTGTTTGTGAAATGACAAGTTTGAAGGCAAAACTAAGCAGTATCCTTTAAGATAGCATCCAGCATGTTAAGAGTTGAAACAGGATAAGTACGGTAAATTTGTACATATTTCCTTTTTTTTCTGTTTTCTTTCAAAGGGAGTGTCATGAACTCATAACAATGGTCTTTCTTTTAAAACCCAATCATCATAATAGAAATACTAAAAATTGTGAGCTGGTGTGGGGGGAAGGGTGTATAGAAACACAGATTTTCCAAACAATGTTCTCTTCTAAGCCAAAAGTGTATCATCAAATACAAGCCCAGGTAGGGGGATTAATCCTCCCAAGCACAGTGCAAGCAGAGTGGCTGTGACCTTTCCTATGTAAGTAGAGTGAATTTAAAAAAAAAATGTCTAGAGCAAGAAGTATTTTATTGTCTAAACCCCAGCTTTTCCATGTACAGGTGTTATACAAAATACAAGAACAAGATAAAAGAATCCTAACACTTTCTATACAAAGGATTCACTGTTTTCATGAATCGTTTCTCAGTCTGAGCTCAGCTTTTTCTGTTTGTATTAAACATTATTGCTGGCTACCCTGAAATCTCTGAATGACATGCCAAACCTGGAGTCCTGTCTGTACAGATCGATCGTGCTGGTGTATCTTATTTCCTTTCTGTAGCCGAGTCCTGGGTGTGCAGGCAACAAGGTACTTAACATTAGTGTGAGTAAAGTGCTTAAGGTTTAAGCATGTGCCAAGAACTTTACTGGATGTGCTTCATAGTTAACTGGCAGACTGATATAAAATCAACTTGTTATTGAATTACACTGTTTTGGATAGAAAATTTGTATTACTCATAAGTATTACAGGTAGGGGAAGTGGCTGAAGATGAGCATGACAGATCACTGATAAACAGTGAGCTCAGATTGCTTGTTTAGATAAGTGGAGGTGGGCAATGTGTGTTGTAGTATGGCCAAATGGAGACGAATTTGGGACAAAGCCAGTGTTTGGAAAATGGAGACCCTGTTCTGGGAGGCTGTGGCTTTAAAAGGCTTTTGAGTTCTGGTAAATAATCAGCTAAAGGTGAGCTGCCAGCTAACACAGTAGGGAAGCTAATGTGATGCTTGAATATATCAAATGGAGAAATCTCAAGTAAAGGATAGGAAAATGATATTATTTTGGGGGTCTGATGAAAATCCAATGGGGCCTTGAGTTCACTTTTGGCACACACTTTTCAAGAAAGAAAATACTTTGGAGAGTGTTAGAAGAAAAAAAAATGAATGGTTACAATTTTTTTAAAAACATGCTTTGCAATGAAAGATTCTGAGATCTCCATCTGTTTTCTTATCAGAGGAGGTTACTTAGTCCTGGTGTACAAGAACTAAAATAGGGAAGAAAATTCTAGAAGGTTACAGACAAAAGCAAAGCAACACTCTGAAGCTGGAAATTGAGGGCACTTTCTTAAATTAATCATTGTAATACACTTTTCAAAATAATTTGAACAACTTACGTAGGTTCTTTAACTCTATGATTTCTCACTGCAGAAAACATAAATAGGCTTTTCTGTTAAAAGTCTGTGCTCCTGTTCAAAACAGATTTTTTTTAAAAGCATCTGCATTCTGAGTTACATATAAGGGTCAGTTTTCATGACAGCAATGCCTCTTCAGCCTTATCTTTTTTCTGATAAGAATCTGTAGGAAGCAGCTTAGTTCCCTTTTTAAGAGAAAAAAAATCAAACTAGTTTTCTATTGGGAGAAATGAATAGTGCCTTCATAAAAACAATAGATATCCTCCTCTCTTAAAGTCTGTGCTACGTTTACATTGAAGTGGCTCTGAAGACTATAATTCCTTCTATATGCATGAGGAAAAAAATACTGAGAATTATGGAAGAATGGACACTTTGGCTTGAAACTGAAAGAGAGTAGATTTAGATTGGATATTAGAAAGAAATTCTTTATTGTGAGGATGGTGAGGCAGTGGAACAGGTTGTCCAGAGAAATTGTGGGTGCCCCATTCCTGGAAGTGTTTGAGGTCAGGCTGGATGGGGCTTTGAGCAACCTGAAAGGTGTTCCTGTCCACAGCAGAGGGGTTGGAACTAGATGAGCTTTCAACCCAAACTATTTTATGATTCAAAGACTGTTTTCAGAAGTCAAAGCAGAACAGCAAAGAAATTCAGGCCTAAAGCCACCTCATATTAACCAGACAGATGGTTGAATTAGTTGAAAATACTGTGACTTGTATTACTGTGGGACATGAGTATGATTTTCACTGATGAGGGTTTTGGATGGAGCTGCCCCCTCCCCTGGGACTGACACACTGGGAGTTAAGCACTGAGCACCCAGCACGCTGGTGCTGGTCAGGAGTGAGAGTGGTTCAGCTCCATGGAGTAGCAATGCTCTGGCACTGTGAAGTATAACTATGTTTAGTAAGTCTTGTTTTTCAGATGGGATGAATCCTTTAAGAACTCCTTTATGAAGGCACAGCTGTAGGGACTTTGAATCAGTGCAAATTTGGTGCTAGTGCCTGGTGAATTCTGCTTTGAGGATGTGGGTGCTGAGCTCCACTGCCTGGTGCAAAGGTGCCCTCAGGGCAAGTGCAGTGTGCCTTGAGCTGGCTGCTCTAGGCAGTGACACCCAGAGTAACAGAGTCTCTGATGAGTGTGATTGCATGAGCAGCACTGTTTATAACTCAGTTGAGTCTGTACATGAGATATACTTGGTGAACATTTTATACAAAGCAAAAGGTCTGTTCAAAACCACAAGTGAAAACCTTCTGCTTGTTTTTAAAAAGTCTGATATTTACTTACGTTTTTGAGTTTGTGTGAATTTCTTTTAATTACAATGCCATCTTGGTCTGTTATGGTATAGTTTAAATTAAGGGCTAGGTTGTACTGAGTCAAAGATCAGCACGCTTTGTTGTCACCTTTTGTACTCAATGCTCCTACTTTAGACTAAGACAGGGCTTACATTTCTCCCCTTCCAAAATTACAGAAAACTCATCAGGGTTTCATTTTTTTTCTTTATGGAAAATTAATATAGATGAACTTGATGCCAGTCAGGTTTGAACAGACCAGTCAGATTGTGATATAGCTCTGTGTTAAATTATAGAAGGAAGAACCTTCAGAAATCAAAGTCTCTTAAAGAGATTGGTGGTATTTAGGCTTGATCCTGAATGGTATTAAGCATTCTTTCCTTGGTCCTGTAAATTCTTAACTTTTAAGTTCTCTGCAGCTGTCTCTTTTAGGTCAAGCATGTGTTTAAGTGTTTTGTTGGATTTGGGCCAGAATGTTCAGCATTATAACTGAAGAGGTTTAACCCGTGGAATCTGGATCCCTTAAACTTGAAATCAGACATCTAACATTTCCAGGACTGCAATTCAAATAGCTTCCAATCTCTCTTGGCTAAAGCACTGATTAAGAAAAAAAATCATCATCAGTTGTGCTTAGATTCTGGTCTTGCAAACAGCTGTACTTATGCTGGACATCACTAACCCATATATTTCAGTGTTAATATATTAAGACTTTAAGTGTTTTGGTGAGAAAAATCATCGTCACTGCAGTTTTTGTACAAGGACTGAGGTACTGTGGGGTCTTTTGGTGAATGGTAAAATGTTTTGGTCCAACTTCTGAAATACGTCCTGCCCTCTCTGACAAAGTTTGACTTCAGTTATGATTGGCAAGGAGGAATTTGCTTGCTGTAGTTTGTAATTTGGCAGGGGGATATTTTACTGGTTGTTAGAGAGAAATGAGTTCTGCTTCCTAGTTGGGACTTTGTTTTCATTGGATGAGAATGAGAGCAAATATTTGGACATAAATGTTTTATGGCAGTACCATATGGTCCTTGGTATTTTATTTTTAATTTTTTGCAGTTGCATTAAAATTCCTTTAATATTACCAATGTATTTCATTTAAAAGATAACTGCTGCATGTAACCTGAACAGCTGTTTTTCCTAAAATTTCCATAGCATCAAAACTTTTGCTTCTCTGAAACCCAGTGGTTTATCTGAATAGATAGTTATATCACTGGTTTTTTTTGGGGAGAACTTGTTTCTATTTTAACTAATAAATACCATGTCAGTTATATTGCGTTGTCACAGCTTTGCTCTAAATAGTAGTTGGTGATAATTTCTAATTGCAATCAGTGAAATCAAATGGTTGGTTATGTGTTGCAAGGATTTTCTTCCCTTTGAAAAAAATAGCACTAAAAGAAATGCAAAGAAATCAAACTACAAAAACATTCTTGCTTTTCCCCCTTCCCAAAGGAAAAAAATTCCCTTAACTGGTACTTCAAACCTGAAGATTTACCTTATTCTCTTTTCCCAGGGTAGTACTACAGGGGAAATGAACTTCAAAATCTGAAAGCCCTTGCAGCACCTTGGGACTTGCTGGGACAAATGAAACACACAGGGATTTAATCTTAGGAGTATCTTCACAGAAAAAAAGGTAGATTGGAGTAAAGTAACTATAAAATTATCACTCTTTTTTTTCCATCACCCAACAAGTGTGCATGCTATTTAACTAAACCAGAGTAAGAGCTGTACCCAAACAGCCCATGTGTGCACTAAATTATACTTTCATAAATTGGGAAGAAGGACAATGGGGGCACTTGAAAGAATCTTTACTTTTTTTAACTGCATCTTTGTCACACTCCTCTTTCTTCTCTTTTAAAAATTCTTCCGTTTTTGGGGTGGGGAGAGGGAGAAGAAGAGTAAGATTTCATATCAAAGGCTTAACTTTATACTTATATTCTAAAAACTTATTTTCTGTGAGAAGTTAATTCAGTAATAGTCACCAGATGGTGTGCAAATACTAATGAGGGATGTTATGACTCTTGGGTTCCTTGTGGAGGTTGTAGGAGTCGGCATCTTGCCATCAGAAAATAGATGCCGGGGGAGTATAAGTGCTCCCTGGGGAGGATGTGACTGGACTGGCAGGGCTTCATTTTTGTTGCTGCTTTGTTGGTGGGAGTTCTACCAGTCGTAAGAAAATTTTTCTTCATTAGCTTTAATGATAGAGAAAATGGTGGGACATGGTGCTCAGTATCACAACTTTGAAGACTGTGAATAATCTCAATTTTCATTGAACCTGAGTGAATAATTACTACAGTTTTTAAAAGTGAAATAAAGCACTACTGTTTGGAGACTGGGACACAGGCTGGGATGGTCACGTATGGGACAACGCAACATCTATTTACAGGGAAATGTTCTCATTTTTTCTAGAGCAATACTTTATGCTACCTCTTTAGAATGATAATGCTGTGTGTTCACTGCCATATGATTTATTGCTAGTTAATCCATCACATCTGTTCTCTGTCTCAGTGGCAGCATATAAACATTGTAAGGCAAGCAAGATGAAACGGAGCTCTGAGATGTCTTTTATAACAGATCTCTGTAAGTGTGAAAGTAGAAGTGTCTGTTGATTCATAGCAGCATGCTAAGGAGCTTCTAGTCAACAATGGGCATTGATATGTCAATTCCCTTGTGTGACTTGGGCTCTTTTCCCATCCACTCACTCACTCATCCTCAGAATTTACACTGCCAAACTGAAAGGAAAATGTTGACAAATACATAACACTGTCTCTTTCAGATACAATGTATTTATATTTGCCAGCAAGAGAGCTACTGACTTCAGCGCTTGAAAACCCCTGAAACATGCATTCAGGACTTTGTAATGAGATGTAGAGTACTGTGCTGATGTGCAGTCTGATGCAAGATGGTCTTGTCCAGTTGAAACAGTCCATTGGTCTTATTCAGGTTCATGAAAAGTGCACCCGTATTATGTAATCTGTGATGGTGTTCTTTTACATCCTTTCTGGTGAAAATTATTAGATACAGAGATATCTGTGCAGTCTCAACATGTAGGATTGAGACATACTTGTGAAGAATCTTGGAGAACTGCATTTCTTCTGTTTTCAGTTAAAGAGTTAAATGTCTGCTGTCATAGCATTTTTATGAATACTAACCTTACTCAGAAAAACAAACAAACCACAGCAGTTTTTAATGTAATAGGTTTTTTGAGAGTGCTGAAAAGTATACCTGAATAGATATGAACATATAAAGAACAAAAGAATCAGTTAGGAATTGTAGTGATGTCAACATCATTAAGGTGAAATGAAAATATTTTAAGAACAATATTGCTTATATTGATGCCATCAGTAAAGCATGTAAGATGAAACATAAAACATGATGAATTTAGGGAACTAAAAAATGGACCACTTGACCAAAGTATAGATAGAAAAGGTACAAGTGCACCGCAGTCTCCACTCCATGACATTTTCTTCTTTTCATTCTATTAATTTCTGTTTGCATTTGAAAGTGACATGTCAAAAGCTAGAATATATATTCATATCTTGCCACTGAAATTTTTATGTTCTCTGTTATCCAGGTTATTTAAATTGTTACCAAGGCTATGAACCTTAGAACTTAAAGCATTTTGCTATCTTTAATAGTATGCTATGTCACACATTCCCATCGTAGATGCCTGAAGAAATCCTGCATGTGTAACTTGCATGTCAGAACATAGATCTGAAAACTACTTTTATTACCATTGGAGTGGTATTTATCCCCCTCAAAAAAAAAAAAAAAAGCAAAAACAAACAAAAAACCAACCAAACAAAAAACCACCCCCAAAAACCACCTGTAAGTCTGTACAATATGGAGACGAGGACTTGATCACTTGTTTCAGCAGTTGTTGGTGAATATTTTCCCCGTGGAGCTCCTCAGCATCCAGATTTTCTGTTTGCATCTAAACTAATACATAGATATGAGAGAAATAGCATTCTGCTGAACTTCACCTGAAGATTCAAATTTATTAGAGTGGGAAATTTGATAATCACAGAAGCACAAAATGGCTGAAGTTGGAAGGTGACCTTCTCCACAACTTCTGACCAAGCAAAGCTGCCTAAAGCAGGTTGTTTAGGACCTTCTCCATAAGACAGATATCTGAAAGAATTGGAGATTTCACAGCCTCTTTGAATAACCTATGCCAGTGCTCAGACACCTCCAGAGTAACAAAGCATTTCCTGGTGTTCCGAGGAAACCTCCTGTGTTTCAGTTTGTGCCCATTTTCTCCTGTCTGTCACTGAGCATCACTGAAAAGAGCCTGACTCTGTCCTCTATGAACCCTTCCTGCAGACATTGATATAAATAGAAGAGATCCCCTGAGCCTTGTCCTCTCCAGGCTGAACGGTCACAGGTTTCTCACAGACGAGGCTCCCCCATCCCTTTGTCATTCATGGCCCTTTGTTGGACTTTCTCTGGTATATCCATGCCTCTCTTCTACTGGGGAGCCCAGAACTGGGCACAGTATTCCAAGTGTGGTCTCACCAGTGCAGAGCAGAGGAGAAGGATCACCTCCCTCAACCTGCTGGCAACACTCACTCAAGTTAAATCAAACAGTACCTCTCATGATTTGTACTTCATTGTACCAGCTGAGACACAGCCACACCTAGCATTCAGATGCCTTCAGTTTTCAAGTACTTGGAATCAGCTTCAGTGTCTGATCTCTTACCAGCTCCTTTCATACGATCTTTTCATATGGCCATGAGAATAAGACATTGCACCCTGTAGGTGTATTGTTTTCAGTTTGGGAAGTTATATAAAACAACTGTTTCCTACAGAAAAGTACGTTCTACCTGGTTATACTTGTTACATATTACAGAAGTACCTGGGACCTAATCAAACACCTGCATGGGTTTCTTTTAAGCCCCATATGGACAACTAGGAAGAAGAAAGTTTGCTGTGGCTGTATTTGTAAATTAAGCAGCATCCAGGATGTTCCCAAGCACTGCCATTCTGCTGATATTTTGGGTGAACAGTTCCTGGCAGGGCTTTTTTCTGTGCCCCAGTAGCACTTTCCCAGATGATTCCCACATGTAGTCCAGGAATTGGTGCAGGTGAGGGACCACTCCCTCCAGGCTGTTGGCACATGTCCTCCCTGTTTCAGATGCTCAACATGGTTTATAATATGGTTGCATTCTCTTCTTGCTTACCTCAGTGCCATAGTATAGTCTCAGGCACATTTAACTTACAAGTATAGGCACAACCTCTGTCTCTGGGTCCCATGATGCCTCCAGTATGTGTGCCAGGATGCAAACAGGGAAATGAGGTTATAGTGGGAAAGAGCTAAATTAACACAGTGGAATTTTAAAGTAAAGCTTTTATTCCTAATCAATACCAGATGGAAGAGTTTTGGAAATACCATTGCAGAGGTAAAGTTAAGAAAAGGTTTAAAGGATAAAGTAATGTTATTTGAAAAGTTTGGTGGAGGTGCTCTCTCTGCATGCCAAGGCGGTCTAAGGGAAATCATCAGTGCTTGCAGGGCAGCAGCAAGAATTTGGTATTCATGTTGTTATCAGAATGAAATGGGGGACGGGGGCTCAATAAGGTAAGAGATTTATGTAATAGTTTGTTGTGAAGTTCTGAGAAGGCACTTTGTTTACGGAAGTGGAAGTCATCAACCAGTGAGCCATTGGACCCATGTAGTTTGGCACGATATACAACAAACTGTAAGATCTCAGAATTTTCAAACCAAGAAGTCATAAACCATAGCAGTGTGCCAGTAATTTGCTTAGTCTTGTAACTTGTGATTGTCTGAGGGACAAAAAATACAACTGCAAATTAGGTTTAATGTAGTTGCATATATTTATCAAAACACAGACATGTATTAGATTAGATTAGATATTTAACCTACGAAAAGTTAGGTAAATTTTCCTGTTTGGTCTATCAGTCTTAACAGCTTCTATAATTGTAAATGCATGAAGACAGAGAAGTTAGCAGAAATATGTTTTCTTTACATAATTGTGGGAATATCAATCTATCTAAGGAGAATGGAGATATTATTAAAGGCACATTGAGGCAAGACAGTATTTCAGGGTGTTGGAAGAAAAAAAGCAATTGAGCAACTCACTGCTGTTGTTTGATTTCACATGCCGCAGACCACCCCTTCAATGTATTATGCAGGTGATACAGATCCTGGTAGTTTCATTTGCTTCTCACCCTTTTGTTATACCAAACGATGGTGGTTTTTCTCAGCTTTGAAGGAGAAATTACTCATAGAAACACATAACCAAAAGTGCTGTTTGCCATGGTTCAGTCCAGTGGCAAACTCTACAGTAGCAGCTAATCTAGAGGCTCAGCTCAGTCAGATGACCAGAAACTAATTTCCAATGAGCTGTTTACTATATTTAATTCAAGGGCAGATCATACCACATTTCCACTGACACACTCAAGAAGCAAAGGACAAAACTAGGACTATGAAAAAAGGAATCTTAAAGCTAAGTAATAAAGGAGCTTGCTGGAGTAGTGAATACTTAAAAGTCAAAGAGAATGAAGATGGAATTGAAGTTCTAGGAGCTGCCAAGAGGTATGTTTTCAATTCTGAAATCTTTTTTGCACTGTGATGGAGCTTTACCTTTTTTTTAAGTGCAATTTATTTCTTTTTCATCCTAATCTAGATTTATTAGGCAGCAGAAAAAAAATAGTTTTTCAGCTCTATTTCAGATAAGCCTTTAAACCACTTGTGAAAATGACAGAATAACTGCCCTGCACAGACCTTGAATCTTTTTCTGGTGGATGGATATCTAAATTATTTAAAAGTATTTTTTTTTCCTTTGGAGGTGACTTGGAGAAGTTGTGGCAAGGGTTTAATATAAAAATAGGAACCACTTTTTAAAATATATAACAAATATAATAGAAATAATCATGATACAAGTGTAGCTCTCCAGTGACTTGCTAGTAGAAAGGAGAGAATTCCTTTAGGTCGACGTCGTTGTATGTGACAACAACATTGACTTTTTATGAAGGCAGGGATAGAATCCAGGGTTGCTGTGCTGTTTCCCTTTGACACTGAATATTTGTGGTAAGTGAACTGGTAAATCTCTGTTTTCATTTCACCTTTTAGTGGAAGGTGTTCCTTGCTCATGGCAGGGGGGTTGGGAAGAGATGATTTTTAAGGTTCCTTCCAACCCAAACCACTGTATGATTCTATGATTTTCCCAAATGCTCTCAGGGCACATGTCTAGGAAAACAATCTGAACTGGAAATGTGCACTTGGTGTGTTCCATCTTTCTTCATAAATCCATGGAAAATAAGATTGTGTTCCCTGAATGCATAAATTAGTGTTGAGTGCAAAGTGTCACAGTTTCTTGATAATCCACAGTATTTATGAGCAGGTACAGATATTTACTTTCTATATATCTGTTCAAAATACTTTTGAAAGTCCATTAAAATAGTTTTTTACTAGTAGATCTCTTTATCTTGTGTTGAAGTAATTTCTTAATTCACTTGAATTATGTAGATAATTATACACTATACCTAGTTTAGCCTTCACCAGTGTTAATATTAATGCTACTTTCTTGATTTTTTGCATTGGGCTCTTCCTTTACTGTGGAGTTGTCTCAGAACATAGACAGGGACTTGGTGTGAGTAGCTACTTTGCAAGACAGGACTTTAGTGTGTCTAACTGCTGTTCCTGTGGCAAGAGTTGCCCCATATAAAGGCACTAGGACTTTGTGATCTCCTGCCTGGTTACCAGGGCTGTGGTAAGCTTAATGATGCTTTCCTGCAGACTTGTGGGAGATGATCTGGATGTTTTGGGGTAAAAATGAAAGATTATGAAAAGGTTTTGAGAGGACTGCCTGAGCTGAGGTGGTTTGGTGTGCATTTGGGCTGCCAAATGGATGCTTAGCCTCTCAGACTGGTTTCCCTGACTGTAGCCTGACCTTCACATTTATGGGGAGAGGTTCATGTGTGCAGGAGGGGTGATGGCTGTGTATAAACTCGAGCATTACTCCACTGAATTAACATATTTAAGACTATAAAACATCTTTAACAATGAGATTTTT
>NW_008236769.1:4433582-4438678 GCF_000691975.1 Corvus brachyrhynchos
AGTTCTGAGAGTAAATGTTCATTAAACCTTTGCATTTAGGAAACTTTTCTAAACACTTGTGATGGCGACTCCAAATACTGTCTGATAAGTGTTGCAGTCAATGTCATGCTTGTCAAACAGTGACTTGAAATGTGATATTTTTTTCCTGAATACTGTTGAAAATCATTATTCATTTATTAAGTGCCAAAAGTGCATTACTGCAATACAAAGAACAGAATAAAACTCAGTTTGGCTCCAAGGAGATTACAAGACAGCAGATATTTAAAGGAGTAAATGTACTGGGCGATTCAGATGTTCTGACTGGCAGTAATGTCATTTGTTTTTCTTCATCTCTCCTCCCTCGTAGCTCACATGAGAGATGACGAATGACCACTTTTGTCTAGGCTGGTGAATTCTGCAAAAGAAACATTTGGCTTGGGAAACACATGATGTCTACATATGAGAGTACAAGTGAGGCCTAGGCACATAATTCAAAACCCAGTTTTCCTTAAATACTGTGCTACCCATACAGCAAGAGGGCTGCAGTGCTCAGATCGCTTAGTGGCTGGAGAAGCAAATTCGGTACGAGGACTATAATTTTATTTCTGACAAGCTGTATGGCCTTAGGGAAGTTACCTTATTTATCAGGGCTTCAATTCATCCTGCTATAAAAAGTGGAAAATAATGATTTTGCGCCTTTCCAAAGAGCCTGAAAGCATTATAGGTAACAGAATATGCAAAATATTAGTGATGTTCAAACTGATTACTGTCCTTATCTTCTTATTGACCACTTGGGATCAGTTTTAACTAGATTTTAGGCACATCTGCAAATATTGGTATTCATAAATCAGTTTCAGAAAAGTTTTCAAAGCTGTACCTCATGATCACATTTGTGTAATTCTTGACACAAATGAAGTCCCAAGCTATTTCTTCCTAATGTCATTAACTATTCCTTTGTAGAGTTTAGCTAATGAATTTTAAAGGCTGATGGGTCTTCACATGGTCATTGTCCAGTCTGAACCCATTTAGAACTTACCTCGAGTCCAGTGGTTCTGCTTGAAGGATAGATGATCTTTTTGGGGTGAAAAAAACAGACAGAAAAAAAACCCCACCTCATTCCAGTCTTGATTTAAGCATTTCTAATAATAGAAAATCCACTACAAACCTTGGTAAATTGCTCTGGGGTTAATTGTGTTCACTGCAGAAATCTTTTCCCTAGCTTGAATTTGCTTAGCTTCAGCTGAGGTTTCAGTGTTAATTCTCATATTGATTTTAAAACGTGAAAATTCATTTTTATTTTTAACAGAAAATGGGTCTGACTTTCAGTACACCATGGAATAGAAACAATGTTGAAATTATTTTTCTATGAAATATTTTTCTTGTTATTCAGTCAGCTCTACTATTATCCTGAAATAGTGTTGCAATTTTTTAACTCAGATTCATTTCTTGGGAATAGAAGTCAAACTTATGCAAGAGTAAATTTCATAACTCTTCTTTATTTTTCATGAATATTTTGTTCCTTCATTTGCTTTTCTGCAATCCAGTACCTCCACAATTCCATTATTTCCATTAAAACAGCATCAGTGTACAGTATACATGTAACTTCTTTTTAATTCCATAGAATGAATTTCAAGAGGTCTTTGCAGAACAGATGAGGTTATGTGGTGAAAATTAGAGGCTGGGTAACAGCATTTTTTCTGTAAAAAAGCAGAGGACTTCTGCCTTTGTTCCATTTTGCATTAAAAATACATTGCTATAAATACACATGAATTTTTAAAAGAAATTTTGGCAAAAAATGACCGCTGAATCATGTTACACAGAAGAATGAAATAGTTTATAAATAGTAAATAAAACACTTGCAAACATAATTGCCCAATGAAGAGAATTATAGGGACTAAAATTGAGTGATACATGTATGCAAGACTGAAAGCTTGGTTTGTTTGCATTTACTCCTGCTCACACAAAAAACCATTTTTTCTGAACTGAGAGTAAACTGGAGTGCAGCAGACCCTCTGGATTGTAAACTGTTTTGAAAAACATAAAAATATGTTAATATTTGCTATTATGGTAGCAAGTGTATTAACAGGAAATAATTTGGAGTATATACTGATAAATATATACTGAATATATATATATATATATATGAAGATATCACAGAATCATAGAACGGCCCAGGTTGGAAGAGACCTGGAAGACCATCTAGCTCCTCTGCCATGGACAGGAACAGCTTTCACTAGGTTGCTCAGAGCTCTATCCAGCCTGGCCTTGATCACTTCCAGGGATGGGGCATCCACAGCTTCTCTGGGCAACCTCTGCCAGGGCCTCACCACCCTCACAGTAAAGAATTTTTTCCTAATATCTAATCTAAACCTACTCTCTTTCAGTTTGAAGCTTGTCCTGTCCTGTTCGAAGCTTGTCCCCCTTATCCTGTTACTACATGTCCTTGTAAAAAGCCCCTCTCCATCTTTTCTGTAGGCTCCCTTCGGGTACTCGCAGAGGACGATTAGGTCATCCCAATTCTCTCAGCCTTTTCTTATCGGAAAGGTGTTCCATCCTTCTGATCATCTTGGTGGCCTCCTCTGGGCTCACCCCAGCAGGCCCCTGTCCTTCCTGTGCTGGGAGCCCAGAGCTGGATGCAGCACTGCGGGTGGGGTCCCAGCGGAGTGGAGCAGAGCGGCAGAATGCGCTCCCTCGCCCTGGTGCCCGCAGTGCGCTGGATGCAGCCCAGGACACCTTTGGCTTTCTGGGCTGTGAGCGCACGTTGCCGGCTCTTGCCCAGCCTCTCATCGCGCTGAATCCCCAAGTCCTTCTCAACAGGGCTGCTTTTGATCTGTTCATCCCCAGCCTGTGTGGATACCTGGGGTTGCCCCAACGCAGGTGAAGCACCTTGTACTTGGTCTTATTACACCTCTTGAGCTTCCCATGGGTCTGCTTCTTGAGCTTGTCCAGGTCCTTCTGGATGACATGTCACCCTTCTGGTGTGGCAGCCTCAGCACTCAGTCATCTGCAAATTTGCTGAGGGTGCACTCAATTCCTTCATCTATGTCATTAATGACGATATCAAATAACACTGGCCCCAGTACGGATCTGGGAGGGACATCACTTATCACTGATGTCCATCAGGACTCTGAGACATTGACCACTACCCTCTGGATGCATCCAACTACTTTGTTATCTAACAGTCCACTCATCAAATCCATCTCTCTCCCACGGAGAGAGAAGGAAGTTGTGGGGAACTTTATAGAAGTTGGGATAGAAGTCCAGATAAAAGACATCTTTAGTTCTTCCCTTGTACACTGGTGTAATCACTCCATCACAGAACACCACTGGGTTCGTCAGGTAGGAGTTGCCCTTGGTGGAGCTGTGCTGGCCATCTTGAATCACCTCCTTGTCCTCCATGGACAGCTTCTTGATGGAGAACGACTTCTGTTCTGTGATCTTCTCAGGCACAGAGGTGAGGCTGACAGGTTGGTAGTTCCCAGGATCCTCCTTTCTACCCTCTTTTTAAAGACAGGTGCAATATTTCCCTTTTTCCAGTCACCTGGGACTTCACCTGACTACTGTGACTTTTCAAATATCATGGAGAGTGGTTTGGCAACTACATCAGCCAATTCCCTCAGGACTCTGGGATGAATTTTATCAGGTCCATAGACTGATGTACATTCCGGTTCCTCAGGTGGTCACAAACCTGATCTTCTCTTACAGTGGGAAAGGCACTGCTCCTCCAGTCCCTATCCTGCTGTCCATCCACTTGAGTAGTGTGGAAGAGAGGTTGCCATTGTAGACTGAGCTGAAGAAGTTTTTGAGTACCTCAGCCTTAATCTCATCATTGCTACCAGTTTTCCAGCACTGTTTATTAGGGGGATACACCTGCTGTGACCTTCCTTTTCTGGTTAACATACCTTTAGAAGCTCTTCCTGTTAGTCTTTGCTTCCTTTGTCAGGTTCAGTTCCAGCCTCACCTTGGTCTCCCTACACAACTCTTCCCGGGTGACTTTCCTGTCCTTGCTTCAACCATACTTCTCTTTAGTTTGACCAGCTGGTTTCTACTCAGCCATGCTGGTCTCCTGCCTTTCTTGTCTGATACATATATATGTATATGATATATACAGATACAATTCAGAATATACACCAATAATAATGCAGAGATACACAAAACTGGAATGACCAGGAATGCTATTTGCATCTAATTTAGGGCACTGCTGTTTTGAGGGGGGAGGGTATGTGTAATGTTAGTAAAAGAAATGTCAGCAATTTGGTGAAAGGGAGGGTAAGGAGTACTGACTGAAAACCAGGTGGGCTGTTTGCTGGTAGAAGTGGCTTCCTATTTGTCTTGGCGAAGTGCCCCTAGACTTGATGGCAAAAAAGGAATGGAATCTGCTCTCTAAGATAGCTCTGGAGAATCAGTCCTGAAAGAGTAGTTTCAGACCATCTGGAGCCAGATGGCCAACTTCAGACTTCTAAAATTTAAAGGGCAATTTATTGGCCTTATTGGAGTCTAAGTGAGCTTTGCTATTGATTTCAAGAAAGGTACATGAATTTACACATGGTTTTGAATTCAGAAGTATTACCAGGTTAAAAATTTTTTAGGATGGAAGATGAACACTCTTAGAGAAAATGTGTGGGAGCTGTACTGGGAACAAGAATCTGGATTTTCCAAAAGCAGATGGTGAAAAATATCTTTGCTGCTAGCTGGTGCCTGAGCTTGAATTGCACTACTTTGCTGTTAAAATCCAGTCTATTCAAAGTCTGTCTGCATGAATTTTACATTTCTAAATAAAAGCGTAAAAGGATAATTTAGTAATTTGGTCTCTGCTGTCTACTCACTTTTTCTTCCTAGAGAAATTACCAGGATCCAAATACACTAACCAATCAGTGTCACAACTACAGACATTGCTGAATGATTCTTATGTATTCATTGGTAAAATATCGTCTCTTTCAATTTACCATTCTTTTGCAGATTGAATTACCTTCTGTTCATTATTTATCCATTTAAAATTTTCTTGCAAAAATAAACCATAAAATATTAGAATTACAGATATTAAGTCCTTCACTTGAAAAAAGGTGGAGGGTTGTGTTGGAGGAATTGAGAAAAGAAGTTCATATATTGGAAAGAGT
>NW_008236769.1:4438725-4493497 GCF_000691975.1 Corvus brachyrhynchos
GTGAATTATGTAACAAAAAAAGGTGAGGTGGTTTTAACTGTTACATTATTCAGTGCACAAAGTAGCTTATTTTGGGCAAAAGTAGTGGTTATTACAACATGATTTTTTTTGACTTTGATGGCAGTTGTGCAAATCCTTTGTCTCATTTTCTCTCCCTGTATAAATAAGGATTGTTTTTTACATTCTGTAGCAGAGAAACTATGACATTCCATGTTTTTCAATATATGGGAGCTTGGACTAAATCACTACCGGTGGCTTGTGGCCCGAGCTCTGAGACTCTATGTGTGTGCCTCTGATGCCCAGGGGAGCATGGCAGGGAATTCCCTTAATGAGTAAGATGATCAGTTAATTCCCAGTGTCATGTGGTAGAGCACTGTGCAGTCCAGCCTTGGCACTCCTGTGTCAGTCCAGCCTTGCTTTTGGGTCCCAAATAGCATCAGCTGTTTTCATCCCAGCACGTTCATTCATCTCTGATCTTCCCTGCCCTGTGTGGACATGCCATACAAACCCCTTCAGCTCTCTTCTACTGGAAAAGAATGGAAAAGAGGATTGTACAGTTGAATACATGGAACATGTCAATGGAGTGCATACTGGAGTGCAGACACTAGTCACAATGTGAAGCTAATTAAATGTGAGATATCTGCTGTCTGAAAGATATTAGCATTGGCCCCCAGGATGGTCATCATTCTTCTTTATTCTAGATATTTCCTATACCTTCAGTTTTAGTTTTAACTTGAAATGTGACAAGCAGTGACCTTATTACTATTTCCAAATTATCATTAAAGACAAAAAAAGTTGAGTAGTTCAAAGCCAAACAGAATAGGGTATATAATAATAACAGAATAGGGTTATACAAATATCCACATTTAGGGATTCCTTGCAAACTCCTTGTGCTAGTAACTGGTCAGTTGTTCAGGACTTCATTCATATAATATGGGCTTTGTCGATATTGTAGAGTGTTCATGTTTCAATTGGATTGTTACACATTAAAAATTAGTGCCCTATTAAAAGGTTAAGTATATTGCATTCAATTAAATTATATTTATCAATTTTTCAACTTTTGCCAGACTTGTAATCTGTTAAAAATAAGTCAGATTTGATTAAATTTATTATCAGTAAAACTGATTAACTGGCATTATTGAGATTTCTTAATGTTAATTTCTATTCAGGTTAGTACCTTATGTGATATCCCATTAGTTTAATCACTGGATTAAACCTGGGGCAATAGTTATCTGATTTTATCACTTGGTACTTTTTGAGTATTTGCACAGTGGCACTCTGCAAATCATCTAGAATTTCCTTAATACAACAAGATTTATTATGGATTAACATCAGTATGACAAACATTTTCTTGGCCATTCCTTTAATATACCTGGGTGAAGATTACTGAGATCCACTGAGTTCAGAATATTTCTACCAAGTTACATTTTTAACACCCAACTATGTCACTAATGCATTTAAAAAAATATCATCCCACTGTCACTGTACGTTACCTTTTGTCTTAGCTAAAGAATGTGTCAGGTTTTTCTATATGTCTTAGCAATTTGTCCTCTGGAAATAATCAATACATTGCTAAAAATCCCTTTTGTTATAAGAATATTCTTAGCAAAAAAACTGAAAAAACCCCCAACAAAATAAAGAAATAAAAAAACCACCCAGGAGCCCTGTAAGC
This sequence comes from Corvus brachyrhynchos, assembly GCF_000691975.1. NCBI lineage: Eukaryota > Metazoa > Chordata > Aves > Passeriformes > Corvidae > Corvus > Corvus brachyrhynchos. Next base: position 4,440,398 of record NW_008236769.1, read on the forward strand.
CCTGGATATTTCCGAATACCTCTAACTTTCTTCTCAGTCCTTCCTTGGATTTGGATTGAAGAATTGTGCTTTTTCCCCCTAAATATTAAGCTTTAAAAAACCCTCTTATTTCTATTTATTTGTCACCTTTAACTTTCCTACCCAGTCAGTCCTGCTTAGACCTTTCTGCATCTTTGGGAAACTAGCTGTTTGGAAATCTTAAATGCATCTGTTCTTAGTAATTTCAAATTCTGTCTATATGAAATCAATGGATCGTGCTTATACATCCTATCTGTAGTTTATAGTTTGACCTTAGTTAATATTAAAAGCAATCTAAAATAGTTATCTCATACTGAGTTCAACTTCTTTTAAGTTGTTTTACTGCTACTGTTGGCTGAACTGCAGGAAAGAAGTTTGTTATTTGTTAGGTGAGAGTTTCCACATCTGCCTTCCAAATGGAAGTACCCCACAATATATTTCTCCTCCACACTTTTGAAAGTTAAGGAGTACTTTATCCTGGTTTTGGTTTAATTTATTGTTTTATATTTTGGGTGTGTGGGTTTGGTTTTTAAAATCAGATCCTTGCTGTGGGCTTAGTCACATAGCACGTTGGTCTGCTTCCATTCAAGATCCTCTGCCTCCAAGCTCTAAAATGAATATTGTCTTCAGCAGAGAGTGTCACCCTGTGACTTTAGTTGCAGAGGGATAAGTGCCCCTCTACTGCCACCCATGTACCTGGTGTCTAATCATACTTCAATACTGCAGTCATTCAGACCATCCGAGGTTTCAGTGACCCCCCACCATTTTCTCAAGATGAAGTGGAAGCAATATAACTTTGAAGAAAGTATTTGTTTATAAAGAACTTAAATCTCTAAGCAAAAGCTCTTCTAAATACTTCTCTTTTTTTCTTTGACATCTTTAATGCATACTTTAAACATAAATTTATTGTATATATGTCAGAAGAAACAGAAATACAATATATCTTTCTCCCCATATCAAGGAAAAGGTGTCCCCGTAAGTCAGGAAGCAGAACCAAATCCTCTGTCACCAGGGGTCTATGGGCTAATGAACTCAAATAAAATCTTGTCCCAGCCCTATGACACAACAAGTCATAAACAGCTTGAACCAGCCTAAAGAATGCAAAAAGTTTCAGTTGTTATAAATCACAAGTATCAGACAACAAGCAGACAGTGGAAGTCAGTTTTTGGAGTGCATTCAACCCTTCAAAGCTGAAACAATGTTGGGATCTAGAGGACTTTTAAAGTCTTGGGGACCTTTGCTAGGTCTTCCTATAATTTGCATAAGGATTTCTACCCCCAGATGCAGTATTATTCCCTGCAATATTCCTATTCCCAACTGTTTCTTTACTATGTTATTATTGCAGTTTTCAAGTCTGATTGTTTTATCAGTCAGCAGCAATGTAAGGGGTCTGGATAAAATGACTTTCAAATACTATTTATTTAAATGCTTAAACAGTGTATGTGATTTTGGTCACAATTTCCAATCATTAAATTCCCAAAAGTTTGTGAAGCTGAAACTGTAAAGATTTTTTAATATGTATAATAATATATTAATTTTATAATCATGCCAATTATTATTTTCATGGGTATAAAATACAGTTTATTAAATATTTTGTAAAAAGATCTTTCGGATTTATTTTCAAATCAATCAATCCATCACATATTTTGGAAACAAGCCAGTCAGTTCTTCGATATAGAGGCTATAAGCCATACATTCCTCAGATATGTACATAATTTTTCCCATATAAGAATAACTTTGAGCATTTTAGCTTCTGAGGGTTGATTTCAGTAATAAAAATGTGTTGCTAAGATTATTAATCCTTGGTAAGACATACCTGCTCAGTATTTCAGGATGTGGTTCACAGGGATGTGAGGCACACAAAGAACCATTGAAGTCAACTGGAACTGTGATCAGTTCCCACTTCTCAAAGCCTGAAGGGCTATTTGCTTTCATCTTGTTAGTGATCATGTAATGCTAGTTCAGATCCAAGGTGCAGGGATAAAGTCAGCATTATATAGGCAAGCATGAAAGATCTTCATAAGATTTTCCCATGTAACTATTATGTAAAGACATTTCAAAGAAACATGGGGCCCTCCAGTCAGTCATTTCTACTGGGAATAAATTTTTAGGGGATAAGACTGGCTTTACTATTTATTATGTAGTAATGGAACGTTACCTTTGTTGTGAGACTAAAGGAAAAAGTTGAAAGCTGGGTTAAAAAGTCTAAAGAAAGCCTCACACTTGCCAGAAGTAGCCAGTAATTACCACGATGATAAGTTTGAGGACTCAGGTTCCAAGCAAAATCAAGGAATAAGAACTCAAAGGGAGGATTTTTTTCTGTGCCAGTTTCCTCTTTTCCAGGAAATTCATGTGGTCAAAAGTTTCTTTTAACAGAAAATTATTTACAGGTGCTGTTTCTGGCTCTGTCACAAAGTTGTGTCTTACACCTCTGTCTAAGTGCAGTCAGTCTTTGGATCAATGTGACTTCTTCCTATAGGGGTCTTTCTGTTAAATCACTGCCTGCTAGAGAACCAGTGTCCAAAGCCTTTCAGAGCTTTGGATGACTCAAAGGGCAATGACTATTTTGGCTGAATGTAGCAATACTATTTCTAGATGAAGTTAGAAATTTCTAGATAGGTTACCGTGTTTCAGAAACACTTCAGAGGAGAACCTGACCACTAAATAAAAAACCTGAAACTTCAGTCCATAGCTTTTCCTCTTCAAATGTAAACCCTGGGGTATGAGAATTAATGAACATGTTTGACCAATAGTGCATGACACTGCTTCCAATGAGGTTTGTTATTTATTATTGTTTAATCTTTTTGCATTCCAATTAAGCATCAGAAATCACCAACAGTTCAACTAGAAGCTAGCTTAATTTAAAGTTTCTATTACCTAACACTCTGGAGGACATGTGCAGTATGTTATTGAAGATCTGCCTCTTTGCAGCTTTTTCCAGTTTCTGAACTGAATTCTTACTGTTCGCTAGCTTTTGAACAATGTCCTTATCAGACATTTTTTCCTACAACCATGAAGTGTGGAAATGGAATTCTTAAAAATGATGAAAGAGAAAAATAAAAGAAAGAAAGAAAGTTGAGATTCAATCATAACCATGTGAATCCTGAAGCTGGGGCTAGAAGACACACATCTTTAAAGTCCTGTGAGTTGGCGCTGCCCTGCAGGTATAATGAATTTCAGGTTATTTTGTTTTTGCAAAACAACTGTGAAATGGTTCTCCTTCCCTTAACTCTGATGAGCTTTTATCAAGCTGGTGTGGCCTCTCCAGGGCTGAATGAGGCTGGAGCCATGTAAGCGAGGTGCTTCCCACAATGTTACAAGAACTTTATGTTCTAATTTACCCTAACAGTGTGAAGAGGTACAGAAGTACTACAGCTTCAGTCATTTTTCAACATGAGAAGAGATTTTCTTCAATTACATAAAACAAGGTGCATAAAAGAAGTCACTGTGAATTAAGTCTAGCACCATTTTGAAGTTACCTCAAAAGGTTTGATCATGTAAGATACCTGTTATTTAGATTTTATCTAATTTTAAAATTGCAAAACTTACCTAGCCTGAAGTTTCTTTAGAAAATCATTCATCTAAGGAAAAAAGTAAAGAAAAATCTCAAAAATAAAAAATCTTAAAATGGGATTTACTTTCATTATTTATCACCTCTTTGTAAAAGTAATATGTCTTATCCACTTACTGAATTTAAGTAGGATTTTTTATTTAGATTAAAAAATAACTTGATAAATGCATACCTGTAACCCTGAGGAACTTTTATTTTTTGAACCTGCTGATTTTAATAGCCTGAGCAGTGGCAATTCTGCAGTATTTTCCCTTTATTTCATTAGATCCAAGAGGTTTGAGGGCTTTTCTCAGTCAAGCTAAACTCTAAATGTGAATCTTTCAGGATTCACCCACAACTTAGAGATTTGCACTTATGTGCTGTAAAAGTCCTATCTTCTGTGCACACACAAGTGAAGCTTGCCAACTTCAGCTCAGTGTGATTTCAAACAGCTGAGTTATTGAACACTCATAAAATGAGTTTTGTAATGGAAACAATTCAGCATTAGCTATGGCACTTTTAAATGTATGCATACTATATTAATAACATAAAGCAGCATTTGCAGCATTTTATTCTTGCTGCCACGTAGCTGATCTGTTAGCAGGTTTTTTTGTGACAAATTCAGAGAATTTATGCTTAGGGCTTAGAAGGAGAACACTGCACAAATCAGTTGAATAGTGAAAATAATTAGTTACTAAATATTTTGCTCACTAAAATATTGGAGTTTTTGCAGCAGAGTCATTTGAAAGTTGTGTTTATTTTTACAACTGAGTCTTTTCCATTATTCAAGAGTGGTTTTCCCATTTCAACTTTCTCCTTCCCTTCTTTTTTTTTTTCCATAAATTTTTTGAGGTTTCCCTGCTTGGGCCTCTTTTCTGTCCTTCAGTAAGGTTGAATTCCCTGATGGTAATCATAATTATAAACATATGTTGTTACTATGGGCTACCAATTTACTTGCAGTCCTTGGTATTAAAAAAAAATGTAGGTTTTGGAATATATTTTACATCATGAGGGCACATCTCGTGAATAGTTAAAGGAAACTCACATCTGTAGTAAAGAGCAGTCTCTGGAACTAAAGACAATTATATACTAAAATTGTTTTGAATCAAGTAACCACTAAAATAATTAATATTGTGGCACAAAAATATTTTTAATGTCTTTACCACTCATGTTTTTAAAATTATGTCTTTGAGATTTGGATGACTATTAGGAAAACAGAAAAATACAGAAATAAGTAGACCTAGAATATTTAATTATTCACAGATAATTACTAAAAAAACCCTTTTTCAATTAAAGAAATTTAAGAACGGCAAAGAATAAATACTCTAAATTTTACATTTGTTTTAGTGGCTTCTTTCACAATCTATCTTCTATTCAGGGCTATTGCAAAGAAGTGCCTCTGTAATTAACATGTTAGATTTTCGGTGAGTTATTTTACTGTGTAGAATTTTATTGCTGATGTGTCAGTCAGTGTAATGTTCACAGTGCTTCAGGGAATAATCAGAGCATGCATTAGGCATTTCATATTGTATTTGGTATCCTGGTAAGACAAGATAAAGTGTTTTGAAGATTAGTTTAGAATTTTAAAAAAATCAACAAAACCAGTTCTGTACACATGCTGGGATGACACAACAATAATTAATGAATGAATTTGAAAGGAATGTATGTCCATTTTAATTGGCTGGACCTAATGAAGTTTGCCACAGAGTACTTCAAGAATAGGTGTCAGCAGTGTCACAGCCCTGAGCGAGCAGTTCATTCAGGGATGTGGTGACAGGAGGAAGAAAAAGGCATTGCCTACCTGTGAAACACAGCAACAACAATGGGACTTACACACCCTCCAGCTTAGCAACAGTCACTGGAAAAGCACTGGAACAGATAATAAAGATTTGTTAACAGCTGTGTAACAAGGGAAAGAATAAGAGCTAACATGGATTTATAAACTCAATGTGTCAAACTAGTTTAATTTCTTTGCTTAATAAGGTAACAAAGAGCATAAATATGAAGTAAATAAATGTCATACATCTTGTTTGTACCCAGGCTTTTGTCACTGTCTTATGGCACAGTCTGAATCAAATCACTATAAACGGAATAAAATACTGGTTGGAAAGCAGTATGTACAGTAGAATCATAGAATATGATGAGCTGGAAGGGACCCACAAGGATCATCAGGTCCAACTCAGCCCTGCAGTGAACACCCCAAGGGTCACACCATGTGCCCGAGAGCATTGTCCAAATGCTTCTTGAACTCTGGCAGGTTATGTGTTGAGCCAGATACTGAGTAGGGTTCTGCAAGAATCTCTCCTGGGTGTGGTGAATTGCATGTTGTCGGTAATGAAGTGAATAGCAGGAGAAAGAGCATATGTACTAAATTCACAGTTCCTAGCTGGGAAAAAACAAAAGTCTTGGGAAGGAAGATATACAATTCAATCTGAAAAAAAGCATGGAGTTCAAGGAAGAGAAGTACTGGGTTGGGTATGAAAAATTGCATAAAGATAAGATAAGGAACAAAGGACTCAGATATGGTCTTGGAGGTCTGGGAAACACAGCACATTGCAAGCTGAACATTTATCAGTGGTAGCACAGATCAGCAATGGCACACTGCTGGGGAAAGGTCAGCTGTTTTACTGGGATGGAGACATGACTATTGCCTGGTCCATCTTTTTCATCTACTCAGGACAGATGTTGCCTCAGCTGGAGAACTGTGCCTATTTACAAGCGTAACACTTTGAGAAAGACGTGAATCAACTGGAGAAACTTTTCCTTCTGTAGGTAGAGAAAATATTTGTCATAAACTGCAGAGAGAAAGACTCAGGCTAGATATTAGGGATTCTTATCAGAATATTTTAGTTTGGGAAGAAACTGCCTAACAGTATCATGGAATTACTGTCACTGGGGGATTTCAAGAGCAGATTGGGTAAACATCTGTCAGGAATATGGTAGTTATATTTGATACCCTGCTGAAGCAGAGAATAGACTAGATGACTTCTCACTTCTCCCACCCTGGTTTTTGATGATTTGTTGAAATGATCTCAAGCTACCAGTTTTGACTAAATGACCAACTGTTCTTACGCTGAAGTCAAGTGATGTAATTTTCTATTGATTTCACTAGGCTTGGATCAGGAACAGGATGAAGGCATATAAATGCCAATTGCAGAGTAGGTATATGAAAGGCCTGAGCCCCCTCCCATTAAATTCAGAAGAGATTTGATCTCTTTCAATGGAGGTTTAGATGAATTTTAAATGTGTGCCATGCATACATATATGTAGATATATATATATATATGTATATATAAATAGATAATGTTAATACAGTTCTGTCAGTTAAGCAGTATCACTGAAAACCTACTGTTTTGAGAACGTGTGAGTGAATTAAAACTTTACTAACATCATGTCTTTATTTTAGAGTTTAGCTCCAAAGTAAGAGTTCCTCAGTGATGCACATTCCAAGAAATTCTCATAGACTTGCTGATAGCACCTGGTTAGATGAGGTACCAAACCATTTAAATATGTGGCTATAATGAGTGAGTAAGATGCCAGGAAAAAAACGGATACTCTTGGTCACCTGCATTTTTCTTTTTCATTTTAAGGGCTTATACTGTATTCTATGCGTGATAAAAGTGGGATTTTGTGATCTTGCTTTCTGGGAGTGGAAGAAAACTAACAGTAGAAATAATCAAAATGTGGAAAAGACTCTTTTCAACTTTTCTGGGACCTAGCCAAACTCATAGATGGCAGCACTGTAAGAAAATCCCCTTTCAAACTATTTCAGTTTTAGACTGGACCCAGGCTTGTAACTTGTCTGTGTCTTTTACATTAAGCAAAGTTCCTTTCTATTGTCTGGAATTTATGCTCATCCTCTTAGCACACAATTTTTTCATAAGCCTAGCCTTAGGAGTTTTACAGCTTCCAGAACCAGAGAGGCTTGGCCAGGTTTAAATAAACATCCATGCAAACCATTTACCACCAAGCATTATGATGTTTGCTAGCCCTATGGAATGCATCAGCTGACAAACTGCTATTTTTATTGAGGTTTTAATCAGAATTCTCTAGCAGAGAGAACACAGAAACTCAGAAACCAGCTGCGTTCTCCCTATGACAGAGAGGCAGCGATATGTAATAGTATTCCAGAAAAGCAAATTCAGCCATATAGGCAGAGATCAGGAAAAGTGCACTCACCCTGCCATGCATGGTCAATAATTAATATTTCAATTTTTGAAAGAAGCAACATGACTCAATGGGTAAAACAACAGATAAGACCTGTTGCACTGCAATTGCTGCAGTGCATCTCTAATTTTTGGAGCCACTCAATTTCCTTCTCTTTGCCTCATTTTGCCTAAAATGAGGATGAACATTTATGTGAGATTCATTAGGCTACTAGGATAAAAAAGGTGTTGAAAAAGAACAATTGTTCCATAGTTAACTAGAAATGGATCACAAATGTCTTCATGTTATCTCTACTTAACATTTACTGAGAACATGAAATTGTTTGAATACCTCAATCTACATCTGGTTCCTACTTTGAGTCCCTAAAAAAGGGTCAGCTTTATCCAGGGTAAGATGGACATTATAAATGCGATACTAGACTGCAGAATAGTCTTTTATTAAGTAAAGACAACTTACTTTTTTAGCACAGGCAATATAGATTTATATCTTATCTTAGATTTTGCTTGAGGTTATCCAGTGGAGGAATGATTCACAAGAGATAGCTCCTGACTGTGCTTCCAGGTTTTAGTGTTAGTTTGGTAGTGAATGTAGCTTTTTGCACCACAAGGGTTACAAGTTCTTTGCTTCACTCTTAGAAACTCGTGAAGAAACAGTAAAATGTTTGAGGACCTCCCCGGTTGTCACAGTCCACAAAGGTGGGCTTTTGCCTCGTTTGGAACATTCCTCTGAGGGATCTAACAGGCGTTCAGATCTGAGGTTCTGTGTGCCTCCTCTGAGAGAACAATGTCATTCAATAGACTTGCCATGAAATGCCTGAAGGAATTCGAACAGCAATGTGTGTATGTGCATGATGCATTCTGGTCTACTGTCAGCCAAGTCCAGCAGAGGAAAGAACTAGAAAGGTTTTGGGAGCAGGAGAAAAATGTGTAAAGGTTAAATTCAGTGCTAAAATCACTGACATTTGAACATCAGAGATGTAAAAGAAAAGTGAAAGCATCAAACATTAACTAGGGTTATTGTACTGGAGACTTTATCTCAGTAATGATTTCAAAGCCAAAAAAATCCCAATGTAAAGCACAAGAAATCTCAACAAAAAAACCCCAAACTAAGCTACTAGGAAGACTGTGGGTCTACATAAGCTTTTTTAAAAAATGCTGCTAATTGGAAAATATGCCTTTATATGGATATGATCTATATAAAATTTTGCTCATCATCCATGTATAAATCTACTCTTTTGTAAGTAACACCAAAACTAATTTAGGAATTAATGTCATAACAGTATAAATATTGTATATCAGAATTATAAAAATTATTTCATAGCAGTAATTTTATAAATTATGTATTTCCTTAACATCACTTAATACGTTTTACTTCATCTAAATATCATGGATGGATTAATTGTTAAACTATTGCTTACTTAATATACAGGCATGAATATTTCTCTTGTTTTCTTTTTGATTGAGAGGACATGAACATTTTTATGAAGAAAAAATCAAAGCAAAATTCTTGCTAAGCATATAATCAGAAATTTTATGTTTAATTTTTAAAGTAATACCTCAATGTGTTTATACTTAGCAATAGTTATCCTTCTAAAAAAGCCTGAAAATCCTGGAAGTCCAAGAGAGGCTGGTAGTGCCATATGAGCTCTAACTGATGTATTTTCAAATTTTTTAACAAGTGTTTGAATTCTTGTACATTGAAAAAATATCCATAATTATCAAGAAGGATTTCTCAACAGTGGATAAATAAAAGTAAAAAACAAATTGAGCAAAAAAAGTAAAATGCCATAAATTCAGTGAAGGATTAATAAGATTTATACAGGTGTCTCTAGTTGTTTGCTTGCCCAGCTCACAATTAAGAACAGACATAGCTATATACTAAGTTCCTTTCATTTAATAGCAACCACCAATAAATATATTGAAGATAATAGCTGTTCTTGAGCTAGCCTGCCCTTGCCATTGGCATTACTAGGTCTTGGGATACTTGCTAGGAACATGGTTTCAAATCTCTCCTGAAATCTAGATGCTTTTAAGAGATCCAAAGCAATAATAAGCCATCAGCATCCCTCCTATGAGCATATGAGCATATACTCAGAAGTCTGGATCATTTTTTGTAGTGGCATGAGCAAGTGTGGGCTTCCTGCATCTTATCTCTTTGAGACCTTTTTGACTTCAGTCTCCTTGTGGCTTCCACTTAGCTGCCCACATTGCCAAGTAACAAATAGCAATTATACTAAAATCAAGTTTGGAGCACACAGCTGCAAGTCCTCCAGATTTGTCTTTCATTTTCCCTTGAAAACCTCATCCTTGCTGAGACTGCTGCCTTTCAAACAGCAGTATTCCTGGCCTGAAGACCAACTGATATTTGAAGTACAGTAAATTTAATTTTCAAAACCAAACAGTTCATATTTAGAGTTTGGCTAGAAATGCTAAGTTCATCCACTCTGTGTATTTTGCTTTCCACAGGGCTGGTGAGGGGAAAATTGCGCCCAACTAGGGGAGCTCTAACTGTAGTTATTGATATGACAGAAGCCAGGCATAGAGGTGGTATCTCAAAGATCAGATCAGGGCTAATGCTTGAGGGTGTAGCATGTGATCAATAAAGCTGTAATCATGAGAATCTGGGATCAGAGTGTGCAGGTTCTGACCACAGTTGGGTCAGTTCCTTGCATCTTAACAGCACAGGTCTTCCAAAGTGGTCCTGAGTGGAGAGGAAGAAGTGATGCCAAGGGAAGGATACAGACAATGAATAATAAATAGAGATAGCAGCATTGCTCAAGAGGCTCTGTAATAACTTTTAAAGTCATGTCTTGGGTTCCCCTTATATATAGAATAGTTACTTTTTTCCTTTTTTTTTTGCCTGGGAATGTGTTTCCATTGTTCAGCATGTTGGTTTCCTATATCACTCCTATCAGGCAGTATGAACCTTGGTACTTTGGAGCTATGTAGTTGCTTTTCATGTTACCCTGGCAACTGAATAACTAACACTTGAAGAGGAAGCAATAAAGAAGTGTGTTTTAATTCTTTTACAGTTTGAGAAAGCTTGAGAGATGGAGAAACTCTGCATTAACTTCATGAGAAGAGAGAAAGTAAACTGCATTTTGTTTATATCTTTTAACTGCTCTAAAAATGTCTACTTCATTGCTTTTTTTTCAAAAAGCACACTATATTTCTAATCTGAATTGATGCATTTATGTTAAATGGAATACTAGCTATAGATTATTTGTAATACAGATTTATGTGTTTAGCAAAGTAGAGCAAAAGTGAGAAGAGAGAGGAATGAAAGGCTGAGCCACATCTTAGCCACTTCCTAAACCCTTTGCCTTCAGGGATAGTTCTGGTTATACAGGCTGGTCAATTTTACCTTTTGTTTCACTCAGCTTCAGAAATCAAAGCAGGTGGGACAATTGAAGGAGGCAGAAGGATAAACTGGCAATTTGACTTTTTGAGGAGAGAGATGAATGAGTTTTTGGAGAATTCATGAGGTGGATGGATAAAATTGACCTACCAATTTTTTCAGGAAGTGGTTTGCCTTTAGATAAGGCACATAAATATATCTACAGATAGACTGATATTTAAAAACCCCCACATTTTCCTTAAGGGAATCATTCCTTCTGTTAAATATAACTCTTATTTTTGCTAAGGAGACTTATTTATCCCACTTGGTGCAGAGTTGTGGAGGATGGCACAGAGGGAACCAGTCTGCATAAGAGACTCAGAACATAGTCAAAATACTGTGGTCTAGGGACTGTTCTGAGAAGACTAAATTTATCTGAAGCTTCTTCAGAAAAGGCAGATGTACAAGGCCTAGGATAACACCAGAAAAAGGTAGAAAGATACAATATTCCTCAAACCAATCCACATGTCCCGTAAGAAAGATGTTATTTTATTGCCTCTTTACTTTCCCTTTCCTTTTTGTCTGCTGTTTGCTGTCTCATATTTTACTTTTCTCCTTGCATTGCCCCAACCATTCATTTTAATCAGCTCTCCTTCCATAACCTGCTGCTTTAGTATTCTGCATCTTTCTGCATGCTAAAATTGCTCTCCAGAGCATTGCTCCACCCACACTTTGATGGATTGGTGTTTATATGTTACCTCTCCCTGCTCTCTGAGAAGCGCTGCCTGCACACAGGCACACAGCACAAACGCTTCCACACTTAGGTACAACATGGAGCATGGATCTGACTAGACCTGCAGTGATGCTTTTGCACTTCTGTGATTGTGCTTGAACAGGTTTTTCTATCAAAACCAGTTTTGGAGAGATGTTCCTTCCTCATCAGACAGATGTCCTGTCTGACTCTCTCTCTCTCTCTTTTTTTTTTTCCTTCAATTGCATTTCTCCAATCTTTCAGAAAAGCACATCTTCTGCTATTAATGATGCTTGACAGGTACTGTCAGTGTCCTATTAAGTTAGATAATTTGGCTCATAAAACTGCTGGCATGCTCAAGATTTTGGATACTTTTAATTTGCAAAGTTTTCTGATGCATGGGACTATCCCTTTCCCTCAGAGAGGCATAGCAACGAATGCTAATTTCAAACTTTGTTTCTGTCCTAACTGTCTCCAGAACATCCACCACAGGGGTTCCTTTCCACTAGTGGTGAATTGGTGATATTGAAATGATGATCACTCTGAAAGTCCTGTTCATAACCCTCCATTTCTGAATTCGTAAGATGACAAATAATTTCCACCTGAACACCTGTGACATTTGGGTTCTGAAACAGTCTCAAATACCATGCTGTTCATTAGTGGGGATTCAATTTCCTGTACCTCTCTGCTTCAGATTTGCTTCAATGCATAGAGTGTGCATATTCATTAAAAGCAACAATAATGAAGTTTTGCCAAAAAAGAGGGGTGTGTAAATAGAAGATGCCTGGGGCAAAGCTGTATTTTGTGTTCTGGACATTTATACAGCTATTTACAGTGCTATTCAGTTAAATAATAATAATAATAAAAAAATCCCCAAACCCCACAGAATTACCATAGCAACTGAAGCAAGTATGTGTTACATTTTTAATCTCTGAGATACACAAACCCTTACTAAGAAAACAAGCAGAAGAAAAAATGTGAACTTTTGTGCTTTCCCTATGTTTGAAAAGAATATTTTGTTTCTTATTTCCTTGCCAGTATTTAATACTGCCTTTGTTAGGGGAGTAGCTTTGTTCTCTTTGCATTGTTACGCTTGCATCTCAGGCAGAGGATGAGTGCAGGAGACAGCTGGAATGCATTCTCTTTCGAGACATTTTGGAAACTGCCAGGAGTGTGCAGCAAATGGTGGCTATGAGGCCACTGCAATATTTTTTCCTGGTACACTGGAATGAATTCCACAGGTGAACACATGGGAAACACATCTATAAATAAAAATTGTGTTTCATATCTGCAGAAAGCTTCTTGCTATGCCCTTCTCAATCTGATGTACAGGGAAATACGTGTTCTAGTTTATTTCCCTTCCTTCCCCACCCCAGTTGTTCAGTTTTACTTGGTTTCCTTAAATCCCTTTTGAATTAGAGTACACAACACTTCCACTACATAAAAGATCCATAATAGTTCTGTTTAAAAATATATAAACCCACATCAGTGTGTGTCGTGTCTAAGAAGAGTGAGAAGAAAGAGGCATTGGTTAATCCATCAGTAGCCTTTCCATTACTCTCTCCTGTGGTGGTAAATTGGGCTTGATGGCAAATATTTTTTTCTCTATTCTATCTGTTATTGGTACAGTAATTACAAATCCTCTTATCAAGGCAATCAAGGGGGTAAACTAACTGCTTTCTCCATATTACTGCAGCACTTTGTTTTGAATCTCTTGCAAAAAATGGGGTTTTTGCAGTAACATGCCTGGACACTTCACTGTTTCCAAGACAAACATCTCTTAAGCCAAGACTGATTTGGACAGTATGCAATAGCTTACATCTTTTTTTTTTCCAGGAGATTCAGAGTCCTTTAGGAGAGCTAAATGAGGCTTGCAGCAGCCCTAGAAGGAACAGCTTGTGGGTAGCTTGATGTACAAAAAGACTGTGTCTGCCCAAAGCTATGCAAGTTGACTTATTGGTGCAGAGGATCACAGTTCTCTGAACAATTTCAAGTCTGATGCTGTTGATGCAAGCTTCTGACGTCCATTTTAACCAAGTGTATCTTCTTGATCCTTAGAGAAGACTCTGTCATTCTCATTTTCCTGTCAAACACCTGCAACTTAAACTATTGCAAAACCAAGTGAGACTCCAAATTTTGGAGAAAATCCTTGAGATAGTAATGTTATGTTCCTTACAGACATAAAATTTTAGGTAGAACCTTACTGTGTTTTGTCAGCATAGCATCCTTTCTGGAGCTGGCCAAGAGTGTTTCTCTTGGAAATTAATGTTTTCTCAGAATGAAACTTTGCATGGGAAATCAGCCATTTCTGATGAAGTTTCATTTTAAAATTTTTTGATGGAATCACAGCAGAATGTGTATAACTTCTTGGGTTAGAACACTGTAATTTGCTTGGATACTATGCATCATGCAAAAGTCAAACTGAACTAAATAGCTGGAGTTTATCAGGAAAGAATTTTTTTTAACTGTAAGCAGATTTTAAAAAGTTATTAAAAATTTCTTAGAAAGTGAAAATTCTAGTTTCATCTAGCTCTAATTTTTACCTCAAGATGGTGAAATAATAGCAGCACAACTCAGATTTTTTTTTCTGATTCATTTCTGCTAGCTAGCCTTGAAGTAGCACTTCCAGCTCCTGTGAATGTTGAGCAAAATCCACAAATGAAATATGAATTTTCAATAGCTTATGTTCAGCTTGAATTAAAAACAAGTAATTTTTCCCTTTCTTTCTCATCTTGGAGTTCATCATGCAGTGACAATTTAAAATTTACAACCCAGACATTTAACATCCTTCACAAGAACATATAATTTGAAAAACTTGTGAAGAGAAATGTCTCTGCTAAAAAATGGCACTATCTCTTTGTAAAAAGACCCCTGTCACTTAAATTTCTGTTCAGTTTCCTGTTTTAAGCTAAATAACACTGACTTTTTTTCAGATGCATTTTTTGGAAAGTTGCACAGATTAGATATTAGCTTAAAAGAGTTTTAATGTGACCTGCTGGATTTCTTCTATATCCCTTTGCATAAATTTGCAACTAATGCAGAATATAGATTTTACTGAATTCCATTGCTGAAAATAGAGACAATGCCATTCAGCAGATATTCATAATCCTGCAAACTACTGAGGTAAAATTCACCCTAAATTTGGAAAATGAACCCCAAGGATTTTCTTTCAACAATGTAGGGTGATGTGTGTTTTGATAAAACCTAGCAAGGAGTATTTAAGATGAGATTAATAAAACCAGGCTTGATGTCAAACTCTGACTCCACTGGATATTGGACACAATCTCTTCTGGTAAATCCCACAAAATGCATGTCTTTATTTTCTGTTAATTAGCCATCTTTGCAAATCTTTTTTTTACACACCAATAGCTGTCTTTCAATTATGTTCGGCATACATGATCCAAGTAAATGCCTCCTTATGTCAAGACACCAAAAAGCAGGGATTTTTTCTCTTAAATTTAATAGAAACACTCATTTCTCCACTAAGCTATAGAAAATGCATCATTTAGAACACAACTCTTGTGGGAAATGGCTACCTTGGAAAGCTAAGTTCCTTCATATATTAATTTGGATTAAAAGTCTTTTAATTCTTCTGTATTTCTAATGTATTTTAGACTCCTCCTCACATTTTTTCCCTCTCCTTTCCATATAGAGACAGTAGAAAGAAGAGGGAGGGAGAAATTCAAAACTGAACCTCTACAAAGTTTGTTCTTTGATGTGAAAGTTTCATGTGATAACAAATTGGACAAGGGTGAAAATGACAAGCATGAGACACAAGAAATGGTATTTCATTTGTGAAGCAGCAGAGCAGATTTCATATTTTGATTAGAAGAGATGCTTATCTCAAAAAAGTTAACAAAGAGAATCCAAAGGAGTGCCCTTAATGGGCATTGTAAGTTACATTGCTCCACAATATTTTCTTTCCTCATCCTCAATAAACAGGCTTATGATTATTATTAGAATTGCAGACCACAAAATCAGTATGATAGCAAGCCAGATTTCATGCTAGGAAGTGCTCCCTTTTATGTGTTTAAAATACTGTACAGAATCTTTTTTAATTCAAATACTGGTATCAAATTGAGGGAGGAATATTTCTGTAGGGCAACTTTGATGATGATCAAGAGGCACAGAGTTAAACTTGCAAAGCATGCAATGTAAGTACTTAATTCCCAGTTTCGGGAGTATCTTTGAAGCTGAGGAGTCCTTAATATGAAGCATGTTGCACAAGTTACAAGCAATCCTTCTATGCCAAGTAGTTATTCAGGGGTGGGGGTTGCTTAACATTTCCTACAGCCAGCCAATGCTGGATGCTTGCCAGGAGTGAAAGACAGCAACTAATATATACATAAATGCACTTTAAAAATGCACATGGGGAGACAGGTACATAAAGCTTCTGTATTTTGAGTTTATTAGTGATCTACCTTGTTTTAGCTTAATCTTTCATTCACCTAGTATTTCTGTGATGAAAGTCACTCAAGTTTGCACTGCATGAGCTCAAGACTGCATATAGTCCTGGGTTGACACATTTCTCCAGTTAGTCAGTGTTTATTAGAAATGTCTATAGCTGAGTTTACTTTGTGATCATCCATCCTTTGTGCTTTATACTATAAGCATACTAAGAAACAGTACCTTTTTCTTGTCTGACTTGGAGCTTGAGACCTATCTGTTTATCTGGTAATGGTCATGGAAACAAAGAGGTAGAGAAATATTTTTTAGGTATTTTTGTTTTGGTTTGGTTGTAGGGTTTTTTTTTTTTTTTGGTTGGGTCTTTTAGGGTTTTTTTGTGTGGTTTTTTTTTTTTTTTTTAATGAGTGATTTTAGCTACAATTAAGGCCAGAAATGGCCATGCTTTCAGACTAGATTATTGTCTTTCCATTTCAGGATTCACAAGGGGAATAAAAGTATGAACAGGGACACAAAAGAGTAGGAGAAGAGATCACTCTCTTGGCAGAGTCCTGTATTGGTGGTCAATTTAGGGAAATGAGCGATACATTATGGGCTCGGAGCATGATTTTAGTTCTAAAAAGAGAAACAGTCTAAAATTGCTTAGCAAGTCAGTTCTAAACTTTGGTATGTTTTGAAACTGGGCATGAACTTCTCAGTTCCCTTGAAGTCTTTCTAAACCCACTCACTTTATCTCTAGTCCCCATGCTGTGTTGCAGTTTCTTTAATCTCTGAAGCAGTTGCAGAAGTTCACAGGCCTCTCTGTTTTGTAGTCTGGTAGATTTTCTGATACAACTAATTGGTTTTGACTCCCCTGGAATGGTCCATTGTGGTTTTACATAGTTTGACATTGTAATGAGATACATTTGTTCACAATGTTAATTTTGTTAGCACTGAGATTCTTTATTTCTATGAAATATTAAGAAACACAGAATGAATTCTGGATCTTCAGACTTGTGCCATGAGCAGCAATGTAGATTACAGAAAAGTCACAATGTTTTAATTCATTCTGCTATGCTTTCATTCCTGGGTAGTAAGCCCAAATACATTTCCCTTTAAATGCTTTAGAGGTAGGCAGGTTGGGTTTTCATTGCTTCTAAATATGTGGCTGCCTTGGGGCTTCTAATTTATTTATTTTTTTTAGTGGAGTGAGAGGCTATAAAACCTATGTGCTGTAAAGCAGGCAGAGAAAGTTTCCTACCAGCCCACCAGGCTCAGTTGAAAGAGCAGGTATCTTCAAGTTTATTTAACTCTTGTTCCTAGGCTTCTAATTAAAATCACTGAAATGCTCCCCATTTTGAAAAGGTCACATCTGATTTCATCTGAGACATTCCCTTTGTCTCATTTTAGCTGTCTCTGGCTTATATACTTAAAAAACCTGAGCAATTATAGTCAACTGTCCATTACCTGTAGGAAGATTACCTCGTTTGTGGATGAGCCCTGGCAGAGATGTGGGCAGACTCCTTGCCTCTACTCATACCTTAGCAGAGCTTGCTCCAGGAATGCAAGGTAGAGACTCATGAATAGCTCTGCACGAAATGAGGGAGCACTGTGGAATGGTGTAACTATGAATGAGTTTATTTGTTTGGCCCCAGTGCTTAGGAATAACAGAAATTTGATTCTTCTGATTGTTATTGCATTAATTAATTCAGTTCCAATCTATGGTTCTCATCTCAATAACCTAAAATACCAGAATTTTTGATGCTATTTATAAGGTTAACATTTTAATATTTTTTTTAAATATTGTAATATAATAATTGACTTTATGTTCAGATTCATGGGGTGCACTCTTCAAATGTGGTTATTTATCTTCATCTATTTTCATGGTTTCCATTACCATAATATACGAGTTTCATATCCTTTAATGTGTGAATCTGCCCCAGGCCTCTCTGAATAAGTGAGTACATTAGCTACATTTTGAAAACTGAATGTAATTCATACCATCCAGCTTTAATTGTCTAAGTTAGGCTTCACTTTGTTGCCTTCGATTCCAGTATGGGCTGTAAAAAAGGTCAGGCTGTTAACTTAAGCCTTCCTGGCTTCTACCCTAATCTCTGAAAAAACTGTTCAGGAGTCTCAGCACCTAAATAAGGTAGTAACACTATCCCTTCAGAGACTAGGTAACAGGTTTTCAAAGATGTCTAGACACTTGAGAAAGCAGAGGAATATCAAATGGGATTAAAAAAAAAGCTGAAATGCTTATGCATGTTGAAGACTTACTGAAGACATTTATGTCCATCTGCCTGTCTTGCCAGAGCAGAGAAGGGTCTGGAGGTCACGTCTGCCAAGTCCTGTACTTCAGCTTAGTCAGTGGGTCAGTCATCTTTTTCACTCCTTTATTTTTCTGTAACTCATGTCTTAGGACAGATAATAGACGTTCTGCCCAGTGACCTTTGAGAAGTCTTTTTAATCACATTTGTGCCTAGGGAATACCAGTAAGAAATAACACTAACAAGTACTGCGTGATGACAGGGTCAGAAGCTGTCCCCTGTTGAGTGGTAAGAGGAACAGTAAACTTTGTCCTTCATAACTATTTCTTTTAATATGTGACATAAGAAGAAAGATAAATACCACCTCCTTTATTTGTATAGTTTATGATATTATTCTTTCTGGAAATACTGTCTATAAGATTTTTTCATCAGAAAACATCCAAGTCCTGGCTCAATCGATGGTATTTGCTTTAACTGGATGTACCAAAAGGTCTGTGCTCCTGTGTACCTGGTGTTGCTGCATGGCTTTATTGTCTCCCCTCAACTTTCCTTCCATTAGTCTGAAACCTTAAAACAAAGTACCAAAATTTGCTGCAAGAAAAGTAACGATCCTCCAAAAGAAATTCAGTGCAACTGGAGAGAACCATTTTAATTAGCTGACAGAATTGCATTGTTTAGGTTTCTTTTAAAAATCAATGAAGTGGCTGCAAATGTTTCTAATGTCTTCATGTCTTTAAAACTCTCACTGGGGAGCCCTCATTCTTACCAAAAGCCAAGTTTTTATTTTTTGGAAATTTTTATAAAGGCAACTGGTACTTGGAGGGGGCTAAAAAGTGCATCATGTCTCCAGTGATTTTCTGAGTTTCCTTGGTGAAAAAAATATATTTAAAATCCTTGCTCTAGTCTGCTTTCTTCTGGGTTTTGGGAATGTTTTTCTTTTTCTGACTTTATGTGGATCAGATGTATGTGCTATGGATTTTTATTTTTATAAGTGTTGTGCCATCAAAGTCTAAGCCTGAAGTACACAATTCTGAAAATCTCTCTGTTCCATGAGGATACCACAGACTTCTGTAAGTAGGACCATGCTCATCTAAGATTACCTGAAACTGTTTTCTAACACCCAGGTCTGGATTAATCTTCCCTTCCATTCACAAGCAGAATATATAGAATTATGCATATTTGTCTTGTAACACTTGTCAAGAGGATGCCACTGTCCTGAGAAGGGCCTCAGGACAACATCAGCTCTGTAACACCCTCAGGTGAACATTGTCAGGGAACATTGACTTCTAGGGGTCAAGCCCCTGTAATAGTTCACACACCAAGCCTTCCTTCCTTGATTGTGGCTGTGTTTGCATCAACCTGGATTTATGTTCCCAAGGCCTGAGGCTCAACAGTGCTGGCAAAGACAGAGGTGAAGAAAGTGTTAAGAACTTCTGCCATTTCAGCGTGGCATGTGAAATTAATTCTCTCTTGTTCAACAGCATATTTTCCTTCTCTTTCTGATTGTTGTTTATGGACCCAAAGATTATCTTGTGGTTTTTGACATCTCTGGACAACTTCAAGCTGAGCATTTGCTTTTCTAGCTGCATCTCTGGCACCCTGGCAATGCCTTTGTAGTTCTTAACAGGTATTCAACAGGTGGTTTGTCTTCTGGTTTACATCTTGGGGAGCAGCTGAGGAATATTTGTCACTGCTCTGGTTCGCCTTACTTATTCTCCAGTTGCAGAGGTGTGACCATTGTAATTTTGGATCTCACCCACTGAGCCCTTAGCTTTGTCTCTCACTCTGAAAAGAACTGATTTAATCTAAGGTGCTGTATAACTGACAAAGAAATATTGCAAAAGTGTTGCTTTTTCACTTTTTGTTTGTCTTCTCCTTACAGAAGATTTAGTGACAGTATTAAGCCAAGTTCTGATGATATTTATGCCTGTGCAACTCTCAAATAAGGTATGTTCTGCTGGACATAATTAGAGGATGCAAAGATCACAGCTTATCAACATGAAACTGTTTTTCTGTCAGGGCTTTTTCAAACAGATAGCTCATGAGTCCAGTCTTTCATTCCTTACTCCCAGGAAACCTATTTGAGTTTTCTTTAATGAATATCAGTGCTGTTAATCTTTAGTGATTAGAAAGTCACAGACAAGCATAAAACTCTGAAATCCTTCAGACTTTTTTATATGGGAAAAATTCTTCTTGAGACCTTGCCTAACTTCCTATCCAACATAAACAATACAGAAAAATACTCAATATTTTACTTTCCAGTTCTCTCATTCCATTAGTATGCAACAGATAATATTGTTGGTGTTCTATTTCTATCACTTCTTTTGAACTCTATTAGATATTTATGGGTTATTTCTCATGTATGCTACAACACTACTACAAAGCTAAATCATCATTAGAAGTTATCATTATTCTTATACAGTGTCTCTAATTTATTTTTTTCTGATTCAGACTCTCAATTACAATACTCAGTTCACTCTGTCCAGACCTTTCCTAGCTGATCACTTGTAAATGTGTCAATGATTGTGAAAGAGTAAATAGAATTTAACTTGGAATCTCAATTCTTCCATAGCATCCTTCTTGAAAAATAACCTAATTGATTTGAAACTGCTTGCCTTAAAGGTTAGGAGAGCCTTAATATAGACATTAGATGAAAATAAAAATGAAATTCTGTTACTAGAGCTCTACCTCTGAACTTACAAAGACAAAATGCAAACATTTCTGTAATATAGAAAATATGTTTCATGGCCATGCAAGCAATCAATAAAAACATTCCTTTGGAGGAAAACTTAACAAACTGTTTCACAAATCAAATGATAGAATAAGAAATGTTCAATCTACATATAAAAAAAGGTAGAAGGAAGGTTCACTCTAGGGGATTTAGTGTTTATGTTCTCATGCCAACAAAACTGAGAGTATTAGCAAAGGGAAAGAAATCAAAGGTCAGTTTCTATCTTTGAAAGATTTTATTTTAGAGAACTACAAAAAAATTCAGACTGACAACTACAATGTATTGTTATTCCTGAGGAAAAAAAATAGTGACATAGCTCTGATGTGGAATAGTGTCATAGTTTTAGGAGTAGGAAGAGAATTTTGAAATTCATTAAATACAAGCATTTTTCCCATCAAATACATAAATTCCAAGCAAAGCTAGAAACAGTTGACATTATATTTGTTGTACAAATACTCGTGAGGAAGCACCATCCTGATTTGACAGAAAGCTCCTTTTGAGGCAAAAGCAACATAATTGTCCAAGGAGTTTACCCAAGAATTGGATAGGAACTCACTCCAGCAAAGGAGGCATCTGCCTTTATTTGGAGATCCTCTTCCCTAGCTAAACCTCCACGGCTGTCAGTAACATCTATGACTTAGTTCAACATTTTCATAGATGATGATCAGTGACATAAATATTGTGCTTGTATTTGGTCCATGTAGTCAAATTTCAGCAATAATTAGGTTTTTTTCCTAACTTTAATTCTTGCATTGTTAGTCCATGAAATGGAAAAAACAAAGAGAAATTTCGAGTGCGAAGTCAAAAGATCCTCTATGAAGCTGATGCTGCCATGTGCTTGAAGTGCCAATATGACATACAGTCACACACTGGCCTTGTTGAACTGCTCTTGTTAGTTTTATCACTTCCTAAACTTCTGGAATCATGAATGGAATCAAATTCTGGGTCTTTTGATACAATTACTGTGATGGTAAGCACCATTTATTCAAAAGCTCTGTATGTGCACGTGAGAAGAAGAGACCTGCTTTAGTAGAAAAGTTTTGCAACACACCTTGCACTTTTACTTCTTCATTAGGAGTGAGATGCGTGGTCTAGGTGTTCACCACAGGTGACCAAAGAATGTGGGGGCTTTTGGCTCAGCCTTGCTAATAACAAGTTAGCTTGTGTCCACTGATCTTAACTTCACTGCACACTTTGCTGACGTTGTATGGGAGTGGTAAGAATAACTTAAAAAGACCTCTTTTGCAGTCACACGTTATTTCCATTTTATGCCTTCCCAATCTGTAACTCCAACTTTTCTCAGGCTGTTAGTCATCTTCTAAAACTTTCACATTTCTGGTGTTTAGAGAGTTTTAGGGCTCAGAGAGAGCTGTGAAAGTATGCAATTAGTGACAAGGATGAGAAATGGCAGAACCTTGTCATTTCATTATATTTATATTGTAGTGCTCACAGAGCTTCCCAGTAGCCAGCTGCCTCTCAGGCAAGCTATTGCACAGAGCTAGCAGAAAAATGCTGTTGCCCTTACCATCTTAGACTTCAAATTTGGACTTTTTGTAGTCTGTCAGAGGGGAAACTGGAGTACCTGTATTTCAAAAATGGTGGTATCATTTGCATGGGGTTGACAGGAGTATAGCATAGAAAAGCACAAGCTTAAGATACATCTATCGCGACTTCACTGCAATATAAAGGCACTAGATGGGCTTTAGGTGAGGTTGCTCAGAGAGATGAGTACCCACAGCAGCACAGAACTCAGTGTGGAGTATCCATATGGATGAGCAGCTAAGCTGCGTGATGTTATAATTAAATAGTATGTGGTACTAGAGGGAGCTGCTTTTTTTTTTTTTTCAGCTGCCTAGGGTATATCTACATTGCAGTGCCATTTGTGGTGTGGATGCAAACTTCTTTAGCAAGATCCAGATTTCAGCTTCTCAAACACTTGCTTAAGCAGAAAGGAAGCTAAAATTCTCCTATCTCTATTTTTATGTCTGTGGCTTTCCAGGGTTTCTGTTTTCTTCCAGATTGCATCGCCATGTCACATGTAAAATCCACGTCCAAGAAAGCAGTGGAGGGCTATGCCTCTTCTGAGCTGAAGAACAAAGTCTGAAATTGTTTGTGCAGTAAATGAAATAGGCTCAAGCTTCCTCTGTGGTATGCAACTAATTAGCTGATGTTCATTTTCAAGTTAGTTGTTCACAGTCAAGCTGAGACAATGCATAATATGCATTATAATGTCCCTGGTTTTAACTGCTTCCTTTTACCACTGTGGCTCCCAGCCATGAATAAACCCTGCTTGAAATCTTGAAACATGATGGGTGTATTTTGGAGACATACATTTTCAACTCTGAATCTGAGCTTTCTGTGATGTAGAGCCTGTGAAAGAATGACTCTGGCACTACAGCCTGGAAAATGTCTTCCTTTTAGATTTTCCTCTCTCTTTGTTTCTTCCTCTCTCTTCTTGATAGTCATCAAAAAATTTCCATTCTTTCATTTAAAAAAAAATAGTTGCTCAGAGATTTTTGACTATTTGCATTCATTTAATTTTAATAATGCATGTACTGGATTTTAGTGCTAGCAATGAAACATGATTTATTTTCCATTATTTACTGCTATTTATTTAGGATTTAGTTAACAGTCTCTGTAGTTACAAGCAGCTATAAGCCAGCCTAGTGAGTCATTTCCTTTCCACTGACACCCATTGAAATAGCTCCCTTGCTGAAAATTCACTGATGTAACCAGACAAGCAGTATCGCGAGAGGTCATAGCTCATTATTTCACATTTGCTCAAGTATGTGAATGTTTCCAGGACAGAAAAAATCAAAAGGTTCTAGGCCTAGGGAGGTCAAGGACACAAGGGAGGATGGATTTTATTCACATGAATTGATGCAAAATTTGTTTACAAAATTAGGCTTAGTTACCATCAGAGACAGAAATGGGGCTATGAAAATGTTTTTATTAACACTCCCTATCTACACAAGCCCTGGTGTCAGGCTTGCCTCTGTGTTTGGAGACAAAGAATTAAAATCATGATAATGCACTGACTCTTGTAGAAAAAGCAGAACCGTAATTGACTTAATATTTAGAAGCAGCTAAACTAAATAGACATTATTAGTTCTTGGCATTTGTATGATAACTTGTTCATTTACTCATCATGGTCATCTGAGGCCTCACTTTTCTCCCTCACTGCTTAGAAGGCATATAACAGGATCAAGGAGAATTTTATTTCTGGAACATTCAAGAGGAGTTTGTAGCTGTATTTTATTGGTAAGAAATCAAATGCTTACAATGTACAAAGTGTAAAGGCATGCATGTAAATGCTGGAGATCAAAGAGTTAGTCTTCTATGGGGATTATCTAATGTTACTACTTTCTTCCTCACTTATTATTATGGCATCACTCAGAATATAGTGGGATTTCTTGTCATATTTGTTGATACACTGGAAAATACTTGAACTTCCTCCAAGTCTGCAGATCTGTCTGCCAGGATGGATTCCTGCAGAACCCAGAGGGGCAGCTTTGGGAGCATCATGGTGGTTTTTCACTAGACTAAGATACATTCAATAAATAAACAAGCAAACAAACCAGCCTACCTGAGGATAAATGGGGTTCCAGATACCAGCCTAAAAAAAAGAAAATCCTGCCCTTGCATGCTTCCTCTACTTGACAGCATCATGCTGCCATGTGCTGTCTGTCCCTGAAGACCAGGCTGTGCTTCATCTTCTTTAGTCACACAGCTTGGCAACTTTTCAGGCCAACAAACAAACTGGTATAATAAGAGCAGAGGAAAGATTTACTTTAGACATTAAATGGTCTCTTTAGTAATTTATGACTTTTTAAAAAATCTTTTTAAGAAACCCCCCTGGCTAAAAGAATACCTAGGTAAATTTGCATTTTAAAAACAGGTACTGCACATTCCTTACCAATTCTGGGTAAAGGGTGAAAGTGAGATTGAGGGGGAAAGAGGGATTTGGCTGCTTTAAAATGTTGCTGCTCAGCATCCAGAGGGAAGGCACGTGGATGTCTCAGTGCCTGCAGTGGCCAGGTGACCGTGAGGCAGCTCCAGTGGCCTCAGGTAGTTTGGCGTGTCTGCAGCAATCTGCACCACCTCCTGTCGCAGGGCTCCCACTACCTGTCAGAGCTTCACTCCTGAAATAAAAGGAAACTGACAGCAATAAGGAATTAAAAAGGGCTCTGTTGGAAGAAAGAACAGCATGCAACTGTCCTGGCAGCTTGAATATAAGGAGTTTAGGAGACAATTTAGACTTCTCCTGCTTTTGAAATAACTAAGTTCATTTGCTTTGCTGAAGCTTATTTAATGATTAAACAGGCATTTGTCTTCCATTCAAAGGAAGACAAATGCCTGTTTCAAAAGGCAGGTGGAGAGGAAGCCTTGTGGCTTTGTGACCTTTTAAATTCTTCACATTGGGATAAATAACCCCCAGTAAGAGGTGGCAAAGCTTGAATTTCTGATTGTTTTCCCCTAAACACACATCATACTGCTGCTTGGCTGAAGTGAAATCTGTTACTGTTAGGTACATTTGCTGCCTTCACCACTGATGCCACAGCATTTCTCATGGACAATTGTTTGCTGATCTACAGAACTCCTGAGCAGGAGGACTTGGCAGTCTGCTTATTTTAAGGCATCAGTCTTCACAGGGGAGGCCTGAAAGTATTTGCTACCAAAGAAACCATCATGGCTCACTGCCATCCTTCTTTATAGGACTCTTTCAGGAAGTAGTTATGGGCTTTTTACCCCAATGATTGTTTTAACAGCGTATGTGAAGTGTTCAGGTCCATGACACTGTATTTTGCAGTATTTTGTGGAAGTTTGTTGAGAAATATTCTGGCCATGATCACTTTCTAGTATCATGTTATTTAGGGGGAAGCAGAATAGACTATGCTTGACTAACTATAGTCGCATTCATTTTGGGGCAGATGGGCAAGTTCTGTAACATTCTACATCATTGTGCAGCCCCCCCCTTTTTTTTTTTTCTATACTGATCTATTAGGGAGAAAAATGAAATAATTAATACTTAACTGCATCAAATGGGCCCAAATATGCTCTGAATTGCAGGCACATACCTCACTGGTGATTGTACTTGCAATACCTGAAGGCATTTAGATTGCTTCATAAGATTCCTTTTCTTCTTGCCAAATACATAATACTTCTCCTCTGAGATCGGAACTATTTTATTTAGTAATTAAGGTAGTTTGTGCAGCATCTTAAAGATGCAAAGAGCAGATACATCAATTCCAAATCCAAGGACTAACTCAATGGCTCTTAAAGCTTTCTCATTAGCAAATTCTCTGAAGACAGAGAATTCTCTTGAAGGCATATGCCTCTACATTTCGATTTGGCCCATTTTAAACCAGTATCAGAGACATAATGAAAATAAACGCTCCTAAATCTAATGGACATTTAACAACATCCTTTCATTATACAGTTTTATTACTTTCATTTTCATATCATGTATTTAGAGATCACTCTCTCAGGTTACTCACAACCCTTCGGTCACCACAGGTTTGATTTTGTTCTACAGAAGTGTGTACAAATTTGAAATTAAGTTAAGTTTGTGTTGATGCTTGCCAAAGAGAATCCTAGAAAGATGCATGGTGGAGTTTTGACAAATTCTAGGATTTTGGAAACCTTACAGCAATCTTGGGCTGTTATGGCTTGAAGATAATATTTTAATCATAAAGTTCCCCAAGCACAACTGGGCAGGTAAACTGCAGCAATAGAAACTGAATTTCAAGTTCAGACCTTCGGCATTTAATAATACTTTTGTCCCAGGTTCTACAAGTATCAGTGAAAGAGGCACGATGTACATTCTGTATAAAACTAGACAGCAAATTAAGAATGACATGTTGGGAATTTGCTAGTGGAAGAGTGTCACTTCTTTTTTGACAGAATATATTTTGCATTTTGCAGTCTTCCTAAAAATCTTCCAATTCATGTCTTTGAATGTTCAGTTTTG
This sequence comes from Corvus brachyrhynchos, assembly GCF_000691975.1. Taxonomy (NCBI): domain Eukaryota; kingdom Metazoa; phylum Chordata; class Aves; order Passeriformes; family Corvidae; genus Corvus; species Corvus brachyrhynchos. Next base: position 4,467,575 of record NW_008236769.1, read on the forward strand.
GTTGGTCTTTTATGCCAGATATGAATGAGGGACATCTTTCCTCAGCAAGGTACTGTGATCCATGCTCCCTCCTTGATTTCTTGTCTTGTGCTTGATACCTCCAGTGGCAATGCAAGAGCATCAGGAAAACATATAGTTATTTGTCTACATGCCCTTTTGCAGTCTAGTTATAGATTTTCTTTGCAATTTTAGTTGGGCTGCTGCATTTCTTCTCAATGGAAATGACTGTAAGAATTTAACTGGGTTAGAAAAGCAACTGAGGTCTGTTCTAGAATTCAAAAAAATTGTCTGCTTTTGGGGAAACAAATAATTAAAATTGACAGATGAACCTAAGAGAAAACATTTCATTTAATTTTGAATTGTTTAACTCCTTTTAAAAGACATGTAAAAGCAAAAGAGCTATTTTGAAAATGAATAATCAACAGTTTTAGACACAAACATTTCTTTCTGATCTTTGTGAGCTATTTGTTTCCCTACTGCAGTGCATTCTGCAGCAAGTTTATTATTCACTGAGAACACCTTTTTTCACCATTTTACCTGGCCAGCAGGAACTTCAGCAAAGACAAGTGTTAGCAAAGACATGGAGCTAGAATTTAAAAAGTGTGCTCGGCAATTAAATTTCACATGAGTTATATAAAGTAAGTAAACTTTACCAGTTTAGGGACAGGAAGAAAAGTAAGCAGTTTGCACCTTGTAACAGTTCCTGCTCTCTGGGTTTGTCAAACACAAACCTGGACTACCAGCTTTGTCCTTGGGCCTAAGGATAACTTATCTGATATCCAAGCTTCTTAATCTAGATGTTCCCAAAAAATTTCACTGGCTATGTAAGCACAGAGATTTTACAGTTCTCTTTAGATGGTAAAGCACCAAGAAAAGAAAAATCCTTCTGGCACAAGCAAAGACAGCTATCTTTCATAGGTTTAAACCTATTTTAATTCCAGTATTAGCCTTCATGTTGTCTGCTTTTATCTAGTTGCTGGGAAAGATCTCATTTAAAAAACTCTCCTGTTATGGTTCAGATTAATAAATTGGTGGTGGATTATGGAACTTCTGTGTGCCCTGGCTCTGGGGACACCAGCTACTGAGAGATATGGGACACAGAGTACAGAGCAAGAATTCCTGTAACTGTTCCCGCTTAATCCACTTCCCCACATGAATTGGCACCCATCTTCCTGTTCGTTCCACCACAGTGGACTGCTCATAAGGTTTCAGTAAGGGCTTTGAGATATACCTGTGGCACTGATGTTAAAATGTATGTTGCTCTGTAGCTAGGATTTGTAGTAGCAGGTTTGTGGTGTGTGTATGTGTGCATGCAAGAGGCTATTTCCTGTCTCCCAGTCTCCACTCCACCTACCACAATCCCTGCACCTATAAAAGAGTAGATATTTGAGATTGTTTTTAATTAGTCTAAACATTCCTGCAACTTCTAAAAAAATAACATTATTTTGGCTCTATTTTCTACTGTAGAATAAATTTATGACTTTTTATGAGAGTACCTTAACTGCAGATATTTAATTGAAGCTTGCAAAATAGTCAAACAAAAATGTCTGCCTCTTTCACAGCTGTCACAGTTGTTTAAGCCTATTTGGTACTGTATCAGGAGTACTAAAATTTTAACTATACTGAACAGTAAATGAAACTGTTTAGTAAACCATATCTCAAGATGGTAAGTATCTCTTCCCTAATTAGCCAATAATACATTATTTCGATCAGCTAAAAGAAATAGGCAGTTGTTGCTACTGCCATAAAATGCTTTTCTAAAACTGTCAGGAAAAGAGGGCAACTGCTCAGAGCTTGTTTGTCCGGGTTGTTCATGCTGTAACACTGTCAAATTGCACCACACTGCAAGGCATTTGCTCTGCACCAACTAGGCATGAAGCTATGTTTAATACAAATTATACTCTGTACTTCACAAGTCAAAAGTAGCTGAGTTTATTTGCCCAAATATAGGGATATGTAATAAATAGGTCACATGTAACTGGTTTTTAGCATTATTTTATATGTTACAGATGAACTCTGTTCTCTGGGCCAGTTTCCAGGATCCTGTGTAAATTATCAGCTTCAACTCTTCCCAAGAAATGTTCTCTTAAAAATCTGAAAATATTAGGGGGTTTTGATGATCTTTTTACTAGGATGCGACTATAGACAGTTCATACACTGTTTATTCCCTCTGGACACTAAGTAAATGAAAATTCAATATTTTATATTTAAATTCTCAAATATATGGATGTGAAGTAAAATAAATTATTTAAACTTGGTTAAAATTAGATGTTTACACTTAAAACACTACAAAAAGAGGTGTACACTGTGTGGCATGAGTGTGAAATAAGAAGTATGGTTTAAAATGCCTGGAGTTTTTATGTCTTAAAAGAAATAAAGTTTAGTTTTTCTTCCTCAAGAAACAGCTAAGTAATTTTTTTGACAACTTTTGAACAAACAATAAGAATTCTAATCTATTAAATATAAAGTCTTTCATTTAAAATGCACCAGGCATGGAATGTGAATTTGAAGGAAAGTTGAAAATTGAAGCATGGAAAAATAAGGAAATAGTTAGTTTATTTCAGGAAATGCTATATTCATTTTCATGGAATTTGAGTGGCTGTGCTCAGGTTTTACTTATTTGATGAGAGATTATTTTCAGGAATAATTACATGGGAAAGAAGGACAAAAGCAGAATGTTGGAAGTGATTCATTTGTAGCAAGAGTGGGGACCTGCTGGGTGAGTGATTATCAGTAACTTTGGCCAATAATAGCATCCTGAGGGCATCTATTCCACACTACTAGACGTGTAATTTTGAAAGAGAATGCCACGCATGCATTTTTGAAAGAAATGTAAATGCAGGTTTGCTTTTATGATGCAATATTGTCCCAAGGTGCTCTGCCTCACCTGCCTCCCAGGAGGGCAGAAAACAGCCCAGATCCACAGGGTGGACTAGGCAGGGTGTCGTCCTTCTGTCGTGCCAGCTGCCCATCCATCACCTACACCCATGTCCTCTCTAACTTCCTGGGTACATCAATATGTACATCATGGACCTGGGGAACTGGGGCTGCAGGTGGACATTACAATTGAATCCCTGGCAGATGCTGACCTCCCAGAACGCAGTTTATGCATGGAATTCTCACTGTCATCTCCTGCTGAGGATCTACCCTCAGATACTTGTACATTGGTTACTCTTGTATGAACTCTGAACATGTAGGAAACCCATTATGTTGTCTTCAACACATATGAGCCTTGGAGAAGAGAGGCTTTTTAAAGAATTTTGTTTTCAACAAGGCAACCTATTGTGAGAATGTAAGATATGTCCTCAGATGCTTTCACTGGCTTCCCCTTAGATTTTAAATCAGAATCAGGGAGCTGTTGCTTAGATTCAGCTGGGTACCTCATTGCCTTATACGCCAACAAAGGTATACTTCATTGCCTTGCCCAAGATAGATAAAGAGATGTGGAAGGGATTTGTTGCTCACTACACTTCTATGAAAAGTGAAGCGCTCTATATTAAAAGGGAATCTCATCCCTGTGGAAAGGATAACTTTCTCCAGGGCTGATCTTATGTTGGAATGAACTCCAGAAATTTAAAAAATCCCAACAGACCTCACTGCCTTCTGCTCCAGTTGTGCGGCACTCTTCTTTGACCCTATCCTCCCTAATGTAAATATTTAACAATATACATATGTCAAAAGCAACAGTGACCACAACTCTGAAACCCTACCAAGCAAAGCACAAGCTTTTCCCATGGGGACACACAGTATTAGTGATGGTGCTTCCTGTATGACTTTGCTTCTCCATACATAGCAAGACAGCACTGACTGTTCCACAGAAACCTCTGTAAAATATTAGAGCAGCTCTAGGTTACTTTTGGGAGAAAAAGGCCCAGCCCTGAAGTCAGCTGCCATTTCCAAACCTGGTGGGGGAGGGGCTGCTGAAACCTGTCTTCTATTAGAGGACCCATTAATTTCAGATGTTTCCTCATAATTTGTCTCAAACCAAGACACACAGTCTCCTTTCAATTTGGATGAGCAGTTGGAGATGGTACAGGCAGATGGGAGGTACAGGCAGCCTGGACCTTGTGCCCATATTCCCTTGGATTTTGTAACATATTTATTTCACCTTTGTACTTGAGGTTGTAAGACCTGTGTTTTAACTAGTATGCCACGCCACTCCATCCTAGTGGCAAAATTTCAGGTATCTGAGTGCAGCACTCAAGGGATGTCACATTTATTTCACTTGCTACCTCATCAGGGACTCGTGGTCAAGCTGATAGCCTGACCTAGGCTTTTTCCAGCTGTATTTCAAGACTGAGATGAATGAGTTAAGGTATTTGCTCAAATAAATAATCAAAAGTACTAAATCCTGGTAATAAGAATTTGACAACAAAAGCTTTTTATTTCTTCCTTGGAATACAACACCATTGCTTCTTTCTCTCCTTCCCACTCCTTTTGATTTTCCAGGTACCACTCAAATTGCCCATAAATCCTGGACTCTTAATTTAGAAAACAATCTCTCAATCTCTACCACCTACTAAAAATAGTTCTGAAAAATGGTAACAGTTTTAAACATCACATTATGGGTTTTGTTCAGCTTTCAGTGCTCATGCTACTGCAAACACTGGAAGAAAGGCAAAATGAAAGTAATAAAATAAAAATCTTGACTGTGTTTAGATTTTTTCATAACACATTAAATAGAAAAGACATATCAAGTTACACTATTAGATTAGCTGAAATCTGCCAATTCCACTGAAGTGCTTCTACCTACATACACAGGTTTGTCCAGTGTTTGTGAAAGGTTATACACCACAATAAAACTCATGGAATTTTTGAAATAGCACATATGCACCCAAGGTACTTGAAATACATTGCATAACCCTGGGATCATGCTTTTAGTTGTATTTACAGGAACACAGAGGCCTTAAATAGTGATATGGCTTCTAATGTCCCCTGTTCAATTAAGTATATCACAGAATCACAGAATTGTTAGGGTTGGAAGGGACCCCTGGCGATCATAAATATATCTGTCTATACATATATCTACATACATAACCAAAACAATCACAATACATAAGACTTTATCTAATTAATGTGTGACCTGTGTCCCACTTCAGGGGAAAAAAACCAAGCCTCATCTCCCTTGTCACCATGGGTGTGTGCATGTCCCACTCCCCTCCACTTTCTATCCTTACAGGCAAATTTTGGATGCAAATAATTATCTCCTTCTATCCATGTTTTGTGTCACTTCTTGAGAGGGAAAATGTACATATTTAGGTCTCATGAATTTTTCTAAAAAGCTAGACTTAGCCTTTGTCTGTCTGAAGCTGGCTGTTTGGAACCCACCCTGAGCCCACCATCTGGCTGCAGGCAGACAGCAGAAAGGTTAGTCTTTCTCTCAGCCCAAAGGATTATACAGGTGCAGCAATGCCCCTCTATAGAACTACTGTGGGAGCATGAAACAGTTTTTATTGTGACAGCAACATTCTTACCATGGCGCAATTCTGTTAAGTGGCAAGAGTTATTTTAATGTTCAGGTTTTTGGGGTGTTTTCTTCCTTTTACAAGTATTTGAAATAAGAATTGAGTTAGGCATGCTATTAATGATTCTATGATTCTATATTTTTAGAAATGACCACTCTACCTGTGCTCAATGTGGCTGAAGAGAATAGCTGTTACTCTGGTTACATTATCATGCTTCAAAAATTCAAAGAGAAATCCCATCAGAAGCACTACTCCTGATTCACTTGTGCTCCCTAATGGCAACTTTAAATCCTGTATTCTCTATTGTCTTTGCTAAAGATGCATGACTTCGTGCCTTTGCTGTCAGAGTGGCATGTATTGTGCCAGCAAAATGCAGTCAGCACTTAATGTGCATTTACAGAACTTCCAAAGACTGTTATATATACATTTCTCTTCTTTCTTTTGTAGAGGATATGTGATTTTTTCTATCAGTGCAGCAGCCTGTGATGTGATAGTACAATGAAACATGAGGCCAGCGTAGCCAGATACCTTTTTTCTTCATATTGTGTTAAGGGTATGAGCCTTCTTTGATGTAAGTTAATAATGTTCAAGTCAGTACTCACTGACTAAGAAAATAGTACTAGACTCTCTTGCTAGCCTTGGTTTTTACCAACTTTTCTATTTCTATAAAAGAAAAAGCTTTTAAAAATTGAGACATACGTTCTCTTTACAAAATTCTTAGACAATATGTGGAAAAGACTATGTTCACTCCAAACCTACACCACCTTTTGGTCATTTTATAACACACAGAGAGGTGTCTTGCAGGGAAAAGCATTGCAGCCAGAATCCCTCTAATCTCTCCCACAGATCTCACAGCAAATCCAAATTGAAAATTAATTGAGATTGGTGAAGAAAAGCTAATGCCTGATCCCTTCTCATTGGGCATTATTTTTACTTTGACATGTATCTGCATTTTTTTAGTCTGAAGAGCGCATTGAGAATTCTTAGGAAAAAAGGGTGTTCACTGAACATTCCCACAAAGTTCATCCCATAGGCTAGAGAAGAAATAACAGTATAGTAATTTTGCCTTTTTTATACCTCTTTATAAATTATTCCAAACATGTTTTTAGTTTCTTAAGTATATACACTGCTCAAAATCTTGCAATAAAATAGGTCTTTGGCTGTTCAATTTTAGACCTTACATAACAGAAATGCTGTGTTTTGTTTTGATTATAGGTAGACTACATGATACTTTTTTCTCTTTTATTTTAGGACTAACTCCTAGAATAAAATGACTCATAATTTCAAAGTTGGCTTTCACTGAATATTTACTAGTATTTCATGTTATGTTCTATATAATTTGGTTAGTGATGATGATTACTATGATGGATCATGTAATTTATAATGCATCATACAATCTATTTGCTGCATTACTCATAGAGATTGAAAATGGAGGGGCACAAAAATGCTTCTCTGATGCTGTAACACATAGTTCTGAGTTCTGTTGCATTATCGTTTTCTATTTCCCAAACAGAACATGATTCTAGTGGCCAAATATGCAACAAACTACTTAAAAATCTAGCCGTAAACTGAAATGCACTAAAGTGTGTATTGAAGAGATTCTTGAATAATTAAAGGCTCCTCCACATGTTCCGAGCATGAGTTTGAGCTTTGAAACCCACTTTGCTTCTTATTCATACTTTGCAAATGAGGGCTTTTGCTACATTTCAAGTTGAGCCTGAGCCAACTTTAGAGTAATGCCCATCCCTCAGGTCAGCTTACAGTATCTAAAGACAGTAATGCAAGTGCATAACACTGGACAAACAAACTTGATGGATTCTTTTGCTGGGCTCTTTTACCTGGCATCTTAAATTTAATACCATCTCAGTCTGAGGAAGTGTCAATAAAAGGTGGAAAAGAGACTTGTGACCTCATCTTGTGTTTTGCATTCATGGCTGCCTATGATTTTCAAGAATGCCTGTAGCATGTGCCTTCACAGATTCTGATGGGCTTTTTTAAAGTACAGCCCCCTCCAGAACAGGACCATACCTGCTGGTGTCACACCTTGATTTACATATGGTGTTTAACAAGGAGATTAGTCAATGACTGAAATATGATTGTATAATAACATACTATAACACCTTTGAGCTGGCTGTCCCACAATCATTTAAGTTGTTGAGGATTATAAAAGTGGGAATAAGATAAAACAGGCCTGTTCACAACATCTAACAGCAGAGCTAAATGGAGACTAGCATACCATGTATTTATTATATTGTGTAATAGTTTTCCTTCAAAAAGTCAGCATTGCCATGTATTTCTCCATCTTTTATCCAGAGGGCAACATAACTCCCTGTAACCGGGAAATGCTAAGCTTTTAAAACACCTAAAAATGAGGAGACATATTACCATGATATCATATAATGTATGGAAGATGTGACACTTCCCTTTTCCTGGATCTTACTGGCAATACTAGAGATCTACACGTTAGCAAATTAGATGATAGTCTTAAACGATGGCATTCTGAGTGTTTCTTTTGTGTCCTTGAAATTTATATGAAGTATGTCTAGTATATAAATACCAGTTTGCTCTGGCAAATACAAATGTAAAACTGCTAAAGAAACTGTAATTTACATGGTTATGTTGGCTAAGTAATTGAGAAACAGGCCAATTCAGATTAGCTTCCTCACAACCTCTATTTTAATGTCTGTACCTCTTTTCTAAAGGCCAGCTCTACAAATGTAGATGTCCCATGATCTGAATTGCATACAGTAATCTTGAGGGGAGAATATGTATTTGGCACCATTTTCAATGATCAAGACACTTTACATGACATTCTTGTTTAAACGGCATGAAAATCAGAGTTAAGTGCTGTGCAAATGAGGGCAGAATAGAGCCCTTTGTATCTCATTTTCCGACTGCCCTGGGATCATCTGGAGGTATAACCACATAAATCCCCCGAGGATATGTCTCCAACTCTCTCTCTTAACATGCTGTTCCCTGATCACATTGGAAATCCACTCAATTTAGATTTAATCTCAGCAAAATCTACCCAGGACTTTCTTTCTAAATTTGAAATACTATCTTTTTTTGGTACTTTTTTTTGCTTGGGTTATTATACTTAACTGCATTTTCCCTTAGCATCCTCAAACCTGCTTCTCTATGGGGGGACCACTGTGTGCTAGGAGGGTAGGGGTCTCTAAAAACTAGAGATGGAACTGTTGGCTCAGCCTCATGCATGGGAGCATACTGTTTCCTCTGTCACTGACTGCTGCATGATGTTAGGATTGTACCTTCTCTCTGCCTTACTTTGCTTATATGAAATATGACAATACTGTTTTCCAAACCTTATTAACTTTGTAATCTTTTCAAGTTAAGGCTCCATTGCATGGAGCAAAAGTACAAACATTCTCCCCACCCAAAAGGAAGCTTGTAATGAATGAGTACAAATTTACAAGTAAAAAATAAATAGCAAGTTGCATGTGGGGAAAGAGAAAGAGACACAGAGACAGATGGATTTATATAAATTCTGCTTTTAAAGTGCTGGTTGGTTGGGTTTTTTTTAAATTAAATAATTGTAAGCAGTAACCAGCTGTAGTATTATTCTTCACTGTGTAATCTGCACAGTGAAATGTAAACAGGGGGTCAGGCTCTCCTGTGGCCATATAGGCTGTGCACAGAGAAGCATACAAGGATATTCATGAGCTGGGAAATTTTGCAGCAAAAAATAGCTTTCCTGCATAGTCAATGGTGCATAGCGTTCGGTTTAAAAACCCTTATTAAATTAAGAGGAGCTTTCTGCATACCCCAGCCTTTGCCGCTGCTGCTGTTTGTACTTCCATAATGTTGTTGAGAAAACTGGGGCTTAATATCAACTTGAAGGTTTAGAAAAATGCAATAACATTCAGATACAACTTGATTACAGACCAAACAGAGATACAGAGCACAAAAACTGATATGTCTGGGGAATCTAGCTCTTCTGAATCTCTTTGTTCCTTAAAAAAAAAAAATTCTTAAAAAATAAACGTCTATGTCTATATGCATTCCTTTGTCAACACAGGAAGATGGAGGGATTGGAAGCTAGGCATTCTTCAATGTGTTAATTATCTAATGTTTTCTGTTCTTTAAAATTCTCTGATTTTTCTTCCTTTTTTTTTTCTCAGATTAAAAATCTGAGCCCTTCTCTTGCACTCTGATCATAGTTCTCATGCTGTGTATTTAATACAGCATATTTTTTAATTCACAAGCATACTCTTTCAGTCATTGCTATAGCCACTATAGCTCTGACTACCTTTTTGTTGTGGTGTAAACATCTTTTCCCTGCGGTATTTTTATGGCATAACAAACCTTTATTTATTTCTTCATTTATTATTTTAAAAACCAATACAGTTTTCCACCCGAAATACCCATTTTTACATAACCTTGAGATGCCTATTCATTCTTTCTCAGAAGGAGTTCAGGGGAAAGGTGCAGAGCCCCTCTAAATCACAAATGAAATGAGTTTGTTGGCTTGAATAGTATTTCTCCTTTCAACCCTCACACATTTCAGTGCATTCCATTAGTCATTGTTCAAATGAGGCTGTTTTCCGACCCCAGAGGCAGGGGAGGAGGGAGTTTGGGGCTTAAATGAGTTTGCCGATCAGTACATAGAGGCACATTGTTTCTCATCTTATATTTTGTATGTGCTGTTTACAGAATATAACTCCGGTTCCCTGTACCAAAATGTTTCAGGTTTTGAGCATACTGTATGTTTGATGCAGCTAATTTAAATAAATGACTTTCACATTTAAGCAATTAAACCTATAATTAGCACTGTTTGAATGAACTAATCAGCTAATACCCTATGACACACGGTTCTTTTTTTCTCTAAATATTTTTAAAGGGAAAGGAGAGAGATTTATAAAACATTATAGATGATGCAGTAAAAAAAATAAGCTTCGATTCATGAAAATTACAAAACACCACCACAAACTATTTAGACCAATGTTTGCCTCTTGCCTTCCAGGGAATGTGGAATTATGCACACTCATTTCCTCTGAATTCAGGGGAAAAGATTGCAATAAACAAAGCAGTGAATCTTTTTCAAAATGAGGCAAACTTCTACCAGTGTTGTGTGTTTTTAATACCTAAACACACTTTCAGAGGTACTCTGGGCTCACTGTATTTTAAAACGTGTCTATACATCTAATCCAGTGGTAGGAGAGCTGCGTAAGACATACCCTTGGGAGATTCCCTCTGACTGGCAGAACTTTAGCTGCTCTCAATAAGATGGAAATTTATTAAGAGAAAATTTTCCTGGTATCCTCTGAAAAACAGCATTTCTGATAAAAATCTTGTTCTCTGACAGAAGTCTAACACGATACATTTGTTAGCTGGTTTCACTCCTTGGATTCATCTGTAAATTTTGATTCTTATGTTGCACTGCTGTGTGTTTATGTTCTGAGACAGACATGATCTATGTGTGCCCACTGGAGATTGAGATGTTGGGGGTGAGAAAGCACAGAAGTTTAGGAAAAAATTTGCCTTTTCTTTTTTCCCCCTCTACTTAAAGGGGAAGAAAAGCCCTTACATTTTTATTAAATCTTGAATTTGTGGATAAATGTTGTGCTTATTCATGTCTATGTTGCTACAGACTTCTATTACTACAGAAAGAAGCCTAATTTACCATATAATTTTTCTTTTCTTCAGTGCTAAATGTTGTAGTGCCACACATAGGCCTTACAAGTCACACCACATAACAGCATTTTACATTTTTTTGCCATTAGAACACCATTAAATGTCTTCAAATGTGGAAAACAGCTTGAACGCCCTTGAGTTGTTAAACTCTGCCTGTTTTCACAGTAGCTCCACTAAGGCTGGGATTTAAGATCCTTCTCTGCAGCCTAGTTTTCCCTTGAGTCTCTACTTCATGTGGGGCTGAGGCTGGAAGATTTTCAAAGAACCAATGTTGATTTTTAATAAATAAAGTTGGCATTAGGAACCCTTCCCCCAGCATTATGACTTGCCAAAGTTAATTGGTACTCAGTGCTCTCTTCTTGCACAGCAAAAGGACAGCAGGAAGATGGCCGATAGTCTTTAGTGGTTATATGGCTCACCAAACTTAAGAGAACTTCTTTCTTTTTTCTGTGTGATAACCACCTTCTGAAAGTACTTTTTCATCTGTCAAGCTTAAAGTAAAAACTAGTTTAGGTTTTGATTGTTTTTGTCAAAAGTTTTGGGGAGAGCAGGAGAGAAGAAAGGGGTCAGAGGAAAGTGCTGCCATATCAAAACTTTTTAAAATAGGATTAGATTCACCCTTGCTTTGGATGGAAAGTCTCACTTCAACTGGGAAAGCATTTTTTTAAATAAGAGAAAGATATGCTACTACTCTATGCAACCAATACTGAGAAGATCTGGGTTCGAACCATTTGGTTCAAAGAAGAACCTTGCACCTCAGCCTTTTGCACTTTTAGGCAAAGGATTTCATCACTCAGTTATTTCCCATGGTAATAGTCTTTCTTCCTGATGCTTCCAAATATTTCCCTCAACTTGGAATAGGGAAAATCTTTATTTTATTAAGCTTCAATATAATTTCTTGGCTCTGCTTCTGAAAATTAGGGTATGGGTATCTGAAGCACTGACAGTTCTCACTGTAGATGAAATCTGAAGGAGCAGCTGATGAGCAACAGCCCAGGGAAATCAAAGTCTACGTATTTAAAGCTGGGCAACTAATCACTGAGGCACTCTGAAGTTGAGAAATTCACAAATTTTAGCCTTATTCTTGCTATGTTTTGGAGCTCATATGCAAAACCAGAAGCACTTATGCCCTATTATATAGCAGAGGAATTTGTCAGCATAAAAATAGGTGCCTCCATTTGGGAGGCGTATTCTACTGGTGAAGTTTCTAGAAGAGGTCATGAGAAAAAAGATAATTTCTTATTCAGGCAGCTTTGGGATAAAGTGTAGTGAATATTATATGACAGGGCTGGCAAAGTTCCCACATAGACTGAAGAACCTTCCCCTATGATAAGAAAATCCCGAGTACTGACACTCAGCATCAGCAGAAAGGAGGCGGCCCCACAAGCCACCCCACAGGATCATGGTCAGTCTTGCAGAGGCTCCCTGGAAATCTAAACAATGATCACTCCAGGCTGCAGATTAACTGGACCTTTTCTTAGTGCACATCTGCCAAACCATAGGTTGGCACACCAAAGGTTGGCACACCAAGGGCTTGTAAGGGAAATTCTGCTAAATTACTCTGGTCATAATTTCACAGATTTGGAATAAAGTGTTTTTGCTTCCAGGTAGCTCATAATTTCTTGAGCAGAGTGAAAATGGAAAAGACTTCAAAACTATTTAAATCAATTTTTTAAATTTAATAATGTCTGTATGATATAAAATAATGGTTGTTCTTATTAAGTATTGACAGCAATTACCTCTGAATGCAATTCTTTAAATACCACGAAATATCCAGTTAGAGCAGCTTCTGTGACATACCTACCTCCTACACAGGACACAGAACCTATCACTGTGTTAGGGTCTATGCCTCCCCAGTGCTGTTAGCACAGCTGACCTCACACAGCAAAAGTTATATCTGCAAAAAGATTCTAAATACTATCCCAGTTGGTTCAAAGTTTAAGATTCTACTTTGAAATGTAGAAATGCTATTTTCAAAACTATTCTGCTTGTTGTTTCTATTCATTGTTTCCATGGCAGAGCTGAAAAACTGTTACAGCTGTGTTTTGGGTGGTCTATTGTATGCCAATGTTGGTTTTGATTATTACATTCAACACTCTCTTCATATGTGTTTCACTGTCCCACTGTCTCCACATAAATATGGAATGGTGCTGCCTCCACCCGTTGTTTATTCAATTGCTCTGGCTTACAAAGTGGGAAATGTAACTTTTTTTCCCCTCTTCTGCTTAAGGGGTTCACAGCTCCTAGGAGCGTGCCATAAACACGACATTATAGCTTAGTATTTAAGAAGACATTGCTCTGCTCTTCCCTCGGGAGAAGTCGCAGCGTCAAATATAGAACACAGAAGAAGCAGCAGGATTCAATGTCCAAGGGATAATGACAGCTGGCTGAGATGAGGACACCAGGTTTCTGCTGGTCAGATTAAAAAAAAAAAAAAAAGAAAAGAAAAAACAACCAAGTAATATAGAAAGATAGATATAGGCTAAGTTATTGCTCACCTGGTTTTTAAACATGCTCTTGTAAAGACTTGCTAAAGTCAATCAGGCAACACATAGTGCATTTACCTGTGCTAAAGTCAATCAGGCAACACATAGTGCATTTACCTGGAATATACTGCACAGTGTAATGGAGACTAACTTTCAATAACACAGGATTAAATGTCTGAATTTGAATATTGTTCCAGAAGATGTGATTTGTTAAAGGTTCATAACCCTCAAAACTGAATTATGAGTAGTTAAAACACCAACTGCTGTCTGTAAAATACACATATCATTTGCTGCAGAAAATAAAAAAATAAATGGGAAAATAAAAGACCCAGAATTGTGAAAATGAGTGACTGACAGTGTAAAATTAACGATTACCTGTATAAAATGACAGTTGTAAATACAGTGTGTCTAAGCTGACCAGCAGAACGTGTCCTGTCCTGTGCAGCAGCTAGCCTGGATCAGAGCAAACTGAAACCGCATTGGGGCCTGTCCTCTCCTGCTTTGCAATTATCTGGTATTTGAGCTCCTGCAGATGAAGCAAGACCTTGCAGCCTGGCCATAAGAAACATCCCATATAAACCTGCTCCTTAAAGTGGGCTTAGGACAGCTGAGACATGTACTTGGAATCAGAAGTAACTGATGCCTTGCAACAGTCAACAGAAAACTTTCTTATGCCACGTATTTTTCTCAACTATGCGATCTCATGTGGTTTTAATTACTTGACAAAGTGTTCCCATTTTATTTTGGTATTTCTTTGTCCAGTTTTCACCAAGAATAGGAAATCTGAAAAGGCAGGATTTTAAGCTCAAATTACAATTCAAAACTTCAGATGTTTGTCTGAAACTCATCTGAGCTGTCTGCATGTGTGTCTCTAGGTTAGTCTGGGCAATATTGTTAAATGAACTTTTTGAATGTAAGATTTTCAATCACTGATTAAAGAGTAAAAATAAAATAAAAATCCAGGGCATTATTTGTGAATTATTAAAGGGTTCTAAAATTAGGATCAATTCTCATGAAGGAACAATACACAAGATGGGGCATGTCCCCCACACCACCACTAAGCTTCTGTATTAGTGAGAAACAGAAGCCTGTAACCTACTTAGCTTAACAGCAGAGTGGGAGTTGGTTGAACACCTGAATGGACATAACTCTGGGTTAAATGGGGATGACTACAAGCCACATAGATCCTGTTGTGGACACCATTCCCTCCTCTCTTTCCTCTGGCTATATCCAAGTCTTGAATATTTCAAGGAACTGTGACCTAAATGCAGATGATTGATCACAGTAGCAGTAGAGTAAACTTTCAGTATATCTTCACATTGACAGTGAACCTGGTATCAAACTTTAACCTCCAGCACTTTGCTTTCCTATAAAATAAAAATATTCCATCTTAAATCACTGCCTTTTCAAAAACCTAAACAAAACCATAAAGGCCAATGCTTTTTCCCTTTCCACTGATTTCCATATGATTCCAAGTTTCTTATCTCTCTGATTTCTCATGTACTCCCCCTTACCTTTCCTGGTCTCCCACAAAACCCTGGCAGAATATCAACAGATCTGATAGCTTCTTCTGGGCTGGCTGCCATTACCATATTTATGTCCTTCAGGGTTTCTGTGGGACTGATGACGCACAATACATCATTGGGCTGCTGTGACCAAACAAGGTTTGTGTGCTGCAGCTTCCCCCAGCATTTTGCCAGAAGTGCTGAGACTTGTCAAGGGGATAAAGAAAGATGAGTAAATGTTGATGAAGGATGGAGGAATAGTGTTGAAACAGAGTAGATGTTGGGTAGGAGGAGAGGTCTAAAAACAGTGGCAGGGGAAGAGTTAGTAGGTGTTTCAGAAATATCTGAAATTGAAGGGAAGATAGAACGTATTTTGGTTCAGGATAAGTTGCAAGGAACGGACTATTAGAGGGAAATGAAAATTGAGAATTAAATGGAACAGATGAAAAAGGTGAGTTTGTATTGGGAGAATGATGATGCTTGCCCCTGCACAGGATGATGATGATTATGATGAAGAAGAAGCTTCATTAGGATTTAGCAAAATAAGCATTTTTCTGTCTTTGCCTTTGGCTGAACTGAAATATACTTTCCAGCCTTTGTAAAATAGCCCATCCCTAACTGTGGTCCATTGCTAATGAGTATTAACCGATGTATGATGAAGATTATGTCTACATTGCAGGATAGGATCCCATGGGTGAGCCTTGCAGTGATGCTCTAACTGGGTGTTGGGATGTGCTGCCTGCCCCTTTACCTCACTGCCAGCAGAAGAAGACCTGGCTTCATGAACTGACATGTGAAAGTTTAGGGACATCAGTCTGAACAGCTGGGCAATCAGTGTCACAAACACACTGAAGAGTGTGTCTGCCTTGATACACACCACCAGATTCCACTGATCCCATGCCCTTATGATATGTGTAGGAATGGCGGAATATGATTTGCACAAAATATGCCTACGGAAATGACATTCTGAAATTAGTAATATATTATGTCAAGCTGTATGCATGATATATGCTCCCAGTTTCTTTCAAGAAACACCATTAACTTAAATTTTGGGTTGTTAAAATTCATTTAGCACCACACCCTCTAAAAAATGTAAGAAATAGCTAGTACAGTCACTCAGCTATTCCAGTCTCCCAACTCAGTCTCACCTCTTAACTCTTCATCATAACGAGCAGTCTCTTTGAAGAATGTTTGTGAGAGATGCATGACAACCCCAAATACATGTAAATAAAAACTTTGGAAGATGAGGCAAAGGGGTCTCTCCTTTTTATATTACAGCCTTGTTGCCACACTGAGACTATGCCAAATGTAACCTCTGTCTTTGTAAACGCCTACTTTTTCTCTAAAGATTTTCCCAGTGACTCAATTTGATTGTTTTGAATCAAGGACATTAATTGGAATTTGAATTTTAGAATTTCAAAAGTGTCAAATGCTTAAAATTGTGCCATAGCACATATAGTTACAACTAAGACCTTCTGGGAAGAGTGAAAGAGGTAAAAGCAGTAAACATACAGAAATTAGTCTGGATAAGTTTTCAACAACAGAACTTGATTTTAAAATATTTCCTCTGTACAAGTTAATAAAAATGAAGTTTAAGTATAGAATACTTAAAACAACTATGTCTTGGGATGACTATTTTTACTTTTGACTTATTTGCCATCAGATGTGCTCCCTAAAACTACATAGAGAACCCTCAGCTGCCAAATGGAGGTGTGACTGCAGATCATATACAAACTACCTACTCTGCAAAGGGAATAGTAGCAGCAAGGACACAACCCATGAATATGTCCCTCCATGAACTTGACTGCACACACTGGTCACGTACTCATCCTGACACCCCCATCCCATTGTTCTTTTTATTACTTCACTAGAAAAACCTAAGTGAGCTTAGCTATGTCTGGCAAACACTTTGGTCTGGTCCATAATGCAAAGAAGTTCTGAAAATGTAAACTCAGTTAATCAAAATGTGAAATGGTTTAAATGTTTGGGTTTTTTCAATGGCATATTTCAGGGCAGACTTAACTCCAGGTGTGCGAACACCTCCTTTGTTTTGATCTCTGTGCAATGCATCTGACTAACTAGGGTGCAATTATAACATATGTATATACATGAAATACAAAGGTTGTATGAAGACTTAGGAAATTTTCAGTGCTCATGCTGTTAATGTGAAACAGCCCTGTAATTGTCCTCATTATGTTCGTAATTCTTTAGCTGACTAAATGTCCCTTCTCACACACTTTCATTTATTCTTCTCCTCAAATCTTAAGATTACCAGTTTAAAAATGCAAGAAACTAGAATATTGTGACTTAGAATCTTAATGCCCGAATTCAGTCCAGAATTTCATATCATGTTAAGGATTAGTTGTTTTTAAAATAATGGGCATTGTTGTGCTACCCACTCTAGCTAAGACATGCAGGTCCTGGGATAATTGTACTTGCTTTTTTGCCTTTGCAAATTAACACAAATGTCCTGATGGCTAATTTAAAGACTTTTATCTTCTCTCCAAAATTTCTACCTTTATTGGATTCACATCTGTAGTTTTATTTAATGTGAACCAGATGTTGAAATCCAGGCAATATTTACTGGGATAGTTGCACTTAAGAAGGCATGCTACAGACAAGAGTGTTGTGCCAGTTCCTTGGGTAGAGTGTCAAGCAAAAATAAAGGGTTCTGGAGGTTTTTTCTGTTTGTCTAATTAGAAACAAAGCTTTCTAATCAATAACCTTCAAACTTCAAACTCCACAAGCAAGGAGATATGGCAAATGTACAGGAATTCCACAAGCTGTTGTACTTCATGCACAAAACATTGTGTTGTTAAAACTGTGGGGTTTTAATACACCAGTATAAAAGGCACCCTGGCATGGCTGCAGAATCCATGCAATGGGATGATGCTGGGAAGACAGCAGACAGCAGAGAGCAGAATGCACACTTAGAATCAGAAATCAAAGGTAGCAATGAGAGTTGAAGCTGGGAGATGCATCTGCTGCCATTGAGTAGCTGGTTGGTGGTGTCCTGTCTCCATGAGAGACAGCAGCTCCTGATGTGGGCCAAGTTTCAAATCAGAGGGAGCTCAAATCTGCTGCTTCTCCAGAGATGTCAGCATCTTTCCATGCACTCTGCAATATGTGCATGCCAGACTTGTTTAAGATGCATCTGGTGTGTTTTAAATGCTGAATTAGATACGTGTTCACTTTTTTGGTCATTGTTTGGATATACGTAACTGGGTAGCATACCTGGAAGGTATGAGATGAAGAAAGAACAGAATCTATGAGATAGAGGAGATAAAGATGTGCTCATCTTTATATATTTTTATATATCTTTATATATTTTCCTTAGACTCTGTTTTTCTGTGCAAACTCATTATTCACTTAAAGGAGAGGCACAGCCAGTCTTTCGTCTTCATGAGCTGGAACATTTTGCTCTTGCAGCATAATCAGATTTTCCAAGCAAAACTCCTGGTTATTTCACTCATATTTATGCAGTCGTACAAGGCCTTGGCAAAATTCAAGCACTGCAGAGCATGGTAACATTTCAAATTATAAAACTTAAAATGATAACATGTACTTAAATTTTAAAGGCCAAATTAAAAAAATATGTTGTGTCTGCAAAATATGCATACAAGTAACAGATTGCATTTTTTACATATTGAGTGTACAGCCTAAAACAGTGGAGAGAGTACCTGAAACGGTGATATCCAGAATCTCAATGAATTGTATTCTGCATGCTTTCATTTCCTGGCAAGTTTTGGCTTGTGTTTTCCAAGCACAAAGGTCTAAGATCAAATTAAGATCGAAACGCTTATGATCAAATCTTTACAAAAAATGGAGTATAAATTAGAAACATGAACTAAAAGAGTGAAAAAAATCTGTGTAGTAAATAATATTTTTTCAACATACATTTCTTTATACAATTGGTTGGGACTTTGTGTTAAAATAACTGAATAAATAAAACAGAGTGGCACTGCATGTTTTGTAGTAAGGCATGACAATTGGTTCAAAACAACATGCTGAATGCAGTCCAGGATTTGGTGGGACCATGTTTCAGTTACATGGTAAAGGCATAGTTACAAGTTCCAAATCAGTCATAAATTAATCCCACCTTGGTACCAGGCACATAATTTCTCCATGCATCATTCCCTTTCACACCAGTTCTCCTGTACATCCCTGACTTGTTCTGCTTAGTATGTACATCTCTGCTGTGCAAGATCCAAAGGCAAATCCTTAAGTCATAATTTCCTGAGGTATAACTATGTTTCTGCCATTGACTTCCTCAGTCATTCAACCTTCCCTTACCTTCCACACCTGTAAAATAGGGAGAGAGACCCCTATGCAGAAAGTTGCACAGTTTTGTCATAGTGCTAATCACCACAGTGTCTCTATGAATGTTTATAAAGTGCTTTGAAGATGAAAATTGCCAAAGAAGCTAGGGATGATTATTATAAGTTAATGAATAAATTTCAACATGTATTTGATTGCCAGGTAATTCAGATGGGAATCACCAACCCTACCCTCTCTTCGAAGAAGAAAAGTTGACAGTCAGCTAGTTGCTAATTAGCACTCAACAGAAATGCCTCCAAAGCTGAGTGCTCCCAGTTGAGTCCTTTAAAAAGTAATCTTTCAACTAATTGAAATATGCTGAAAGTTGAGCAGTCGGTGAGGTGTGTAACAGGTAAATCAGTATGGTGGAGTTGGTTATGGAGAAGGAATACTAAGCTTTTCCAGGTAGGAAAAGCCACCCAGAATGAATATGTCAGGTGAATCACTAGCCAAAATGAGCATCCCTTTTTCATATTCACATATCTGTTCTAAGACCCACGTTAGGGAGGAAGGGTTGCTTAACGAGTATGTTGAAGTCTAGTTAGTGTTGTTTATTTCTTATTATATTGAGGGGTAGTTAAAATGATTCTTGCTTTGGACTGAGATAGACTAAAGAAATTTGGAATAAAAAATTGCATAATACATTAAAGCTGAGTGACTGTGCCACATGCATTTAATTCATATTTAGCTCGTCTGTAAGGGAAACTAGTATATCAGAAAGGGGCTCAGATGCTTCAGGCCCTTTCCTCTCTCCTGACCTGTCTGGTTTTTTGCTAGAGGGTCAGCCTCCCAGACCATAGTCTGCTCCTGTAGCCTCCCCCACCATTTCTTTGGAGATTTTTTTTTGGCTGTCTGCCAATGCTATAAACTGCAGCACTGTCTTCTCTGCTGCTGAAGGCTGTTTTCTTCCTCAGCCACTGGGAGATGGCTGCCAAAGGCAAAATACACGAATTTCATCCCTTTCTTTCCCCTGTTTGACTGCTCTAAATTCACCATCCTCAGCATCACTTCTTCATACTTTCTTCAGGGAAAACACACTCAGCAAAACTTGCTGAGCACTTTGAGTGGAGAATCTCAGTTGCTTCAAACAACCCTTCCCAGCATCAGTCTCCAGTGATAATCCACCCAAACTTCAGCAGCATGTATCCCCAGGCAGGGGGTGGGGAAGGGGAAACCGAATTATGTAGGGTGGGAAGCTATCAAGGCAGGTATGATTCATGGGAAAGGAATTCTGCTTCAAGAGGAGCTGTGGGCAAGTATGTGCAATATGAAAGAAAGTGGGGAGATGGAACGAAACAAGACATAAGTGTTCTTGAAGCTGCTGG
This sequence comes from Corvus brachyrhynchos, assembly GCF_000691975.1. NCBI lineage: Eukaryota > Metazoa > Chordata > Aves > Passeriformes > Corvidae > Corvus > Corvus brachyrhynchos. The sequence continues at coordinate 4,488,325 of NW_008236769.1, forward strand.
ATTCTCGAAAGCAGCCTTCATGGCGTCCTCAGAGACTCAACAAAACCAAGCTATATTAAATCTCTTTGCTGTTTTACTAGTGTGGTAGATGCTGTCAATGGGCAGATATTCCTTGGTCTCCTGAGGCTGCTGCAGCCCCGAGAAGCTCCCCTGGAGGCCAAGGGCTGAATATGTCACACTTGAGACCTCATCCTCTCCTCCCAGCACCTATTTCCCCTAACAGTAGTCCCTCTCACATGGTCACAAAGTACTTTGTAGTTACAGTGCCCAGGTGTGATGCAGGGTAGATGGAGGCTGCCCAAGTCCACTCAGGTGTTGCACTGACAGCATGGTGAGGAACAAAATGAAGCCACTCAGGCTTAAAGCATGAGTCTCCTGTGAACTGAGCAGCTGGACTGCAGCTGGGAACTCCTACAGACCAGTATCCCTCTGCAGTGGCACAGAGAGGACACTTAAAACACAGCTTTGGTTTACCACAGCTTAATTGGAGAGATGGTAAGTCAGTTTTTCTGCTACCTCTTGGTGGGTTTAGAAGGCCAATCAATGTTAACATCAAGATAAGATTTTCATCACTTCAAATTTGTTCCACATTTATTTCCCCTGCTCTGTGTCCTTCAGGTGCTGTGCAGGTACTGGATGAGTAAAGCAGACAAATTGCTCAGTCAGGCATGGGCAGGCTCCTCAAAGACTGCTTTCAGCTGAGCATTCATAAAGTTTCCAGACAAAATTAAATATCCATTTTGATGGAGGACAAAGATGTTGTGTATACTGAAGAACTAAAAATATTTAAAATCCCTTCTGTGTTATCATAAATTTAGAAGTACTTCTAGCATCACTAGTGAGTGCTGGAGCTGTAACTCTAATTTACTAGGATTAAACAGGGGAAGAGAATTCTTAGAATCTTCATTTGTATTGAGTTATAATTATATGTAATTTATGCAAGGTGGGCTTGAGTTTGCAAAAATCCTGAAGCATTTAAAAGATGTGAACCCTTCTTGCCACTATAAACTGTGAAACACAATAGTTTTGGTGGGCCCCACTTATGGATTTTTTAAAAACTCTCCTGATAAAAATAATCATGTCATTCATTAATGTCAGAAAATGAAAATTATCACAACAATAATAAAAAATAATCTACCTGAAAAAAAGTCTGGAAGTGTACACTGAGCTCAGTCAATATTTTTAACAATGGCTAGAACAGATTTATTTGGTTTCCTGCCCACAAATTATCTGTGAAAGGGCACTGTTTTCTGGAATATATTTTTATTCCAAGGTATTAATATTTAATGCAAACAAATTACAGCTTGTAGTTTTCCTATAAATTCCAAGCATCTGATACACTCTATTCTATAGCTGTAGAAATGAATGGAAGTAACCTGAAGCCTGTCAAAATCCTGTGTTTGAGCTCTGCAGTTGAGTATGTATTACAGATGGTTGGGTATTGCTGGTGGTTCTTCATTGTGCATCCCAGCTTTTGATAAGCATATTTCATTTAGTCACTCTTGAGCATCCACAGGAAAACAGTTTTGTTCTTTTACCTAAGGCGACTCCATCAGAAGTCTTCAGTGCTATCTGGTTTTTGTACAAACAAAGGATAGTTTGAAAACGTAGTGTTGTTAGTTTTTAAAAAACAAATCATGTTTACTTGAGCATTCTCAATATTCAAGTACCTGTAGTTTTTATCTCTTCATAAGCTATGTCTTTAACTAAGATCAGTCTCTACTGTCTTTCAAAAGCTACAAAACACCTTAAATGTATCCTTGTAAACCTGATTTCTGACAGAGACTGAACAGTCAACACATACTAGGGATAAATACAGCAATTACACCTATTTACAGCTGTATCACTTTTTGCATTATTATTATTACTAAGCGGTTATTAAAAATAGTGCAGTCTTCAGAGCTGCTTGGATTGTCAGCGTGGCAAAGCGAGGGCTGTGCCTCAGCCGCACGTGGTGCTTTCGGCAGGGCTGTGCCACAGGGCTGTCTGTGGCATGGTGTGGCAGTGGCAGCACAGGAGCCCTCCCAGTGCAGGCTGTGCGGGACCCCCTGTGCCAGGTGCTCCTGCTTGGACAAATGAACAAACTGCTCTGGTTCACCCTTTCTGGCTCCCTGCTTTTGTCCTGGAAGTTTCTGCTGTTGGTTTTTGCTCCTACTGTAGTGCAACTTGCCTACTCACAGGCACTAAAGGTGGGTGCAGAGGCAGAGGACATGCACCCTTCTGCTCCACCACAGCCATGCTTTCTCCTGAAATGAAGGGAAATTGTCCTCCAGAGCTGTCACACTGTGAGTCCTTGACTTGAGTGGGTCCTTCTGTTTCTGCCCAGGAGAGGGCAATCCAGCAGCCAGACAGCAACCAGATTATCCCACGCCTCCTCTGGGGTGCCAAGGGGCTGTGTGGTGGTTAGTGCCTCGCCAGAGGGACACAAAACATGGCTCTGTGTCTGCTGGTGGGGTCTGATGGCACACGTCCACCCAGACAGGAATCACGAGCCTGTGTCCCTCTGCTCTGGTGCCCTCTCTCTGCTCTGGTGTCTTGTTTTGTGTTTGTGTGCAGCATCCAGGCAGGGTTGGGGTAAGCCAATGCAGTGTGCAGGTCTGGGGACTGGGGAACCAAGGACAAGTCCCAGTCCTTCCTTTCTGGCCTCCAGGTGCTGGAGTAAGTCTCGCCACTTTGAGGTGCAGCAGTATTTGCACGTGCATACACCCATGTAAAGACAGCTCTGCACACACTATTTCCTCATCTGCTGGTAGCCAGGCATAGGCACAGCCACAGGAGGAGACTCATTTTCAGATTTGGGAAGACTAGTCTCTTCCTCTTGTTTTCCTCCACCTCTTTTTTTCCTCTGCTCACATTAAACTTGTTTTCCAGATTAAGGAATTTATTGACTACCCTAAATGTTGGGTCAGACATTTGCCCTCGACCCCTGAGCCACTTTGGGTAGCAGCTTGATGCCAGTGGTGCAGGGGGTTTGGAGCAGCCCAGGCAATGGGGCCAGCTGCACGCCCACTAACCCACGCCCCCAGAGCACACACAAAACTTAAAAGGCGGAAGATCCAAGTGGGAATCGAGATGACACTGTCAGGATCCCTGTAACTTTATGTTCCTTTGATTCTGCCTTCTGTTTTACTGTTCTGCGCATCACACTACTCTAGATGATAACAGGCAACTGGAAGAGCTGCCGGAGCCTGTAATTAGCAGGCTCCTACCCTGGGACTTGGTTCTTGCTGGTGGGCTGTAGGTGTGGGATAATTTGCCAGTTAATCAATGGGAATTATTAAAATATCACTGCATATTTTTGCTTTGTGCTAGACCCGTACACAGAAGCTCTTATAAGGGGGTTGAGGGGAGTATCCAGGGTTCCTAATCATGAAAGCAAATCCTACTGCTCCTTCCTTTTCCCCCACCTCAGCCAAAATAAGAATACTAATATAAATGCTATGTTTAACTTCAGGGAAACAGTGAATTTTAGCTTAATCAAAAAGTCCTTAAAACAGAAATAGCTTTCAACCTATGCAAAATTCCACCATTTTAATTACAGAAAACAGTGTGTCCTTTCTTGGGCAAATATGTTTTATTTCAGATTTGCTTCGCGAAGAAAGTAAAATCTGTAACTTGGTAGATTTCTGGTTGGTTTTTTTTTACATTTTTTAAAGTATGTCACACTTTGGCTATAAATATTGTGTTTATTAGTCCTGTAATTCTATTTTTTCTGGCTGTTTTGGTTTTAGGTTTTAAGATAGCCTTGTTGGGATCTGTTAGAGTACAAGGTGGATGCAGGGAAGTTTTCTCCTAGGTGTGTAGCCATGTTACAGGCTTTTCATGGGGCCAGGGAACCCTGGCAGAGCAATGTCACAGTCTCTGCAGCAATATTGAGCCAAACATTCCACATGCTATTTATTAAACTCAGCACCTCCACTGATGGTACTGGACTGGCAGTATAGCATTGCTACATAGCTGGGGTGCTCTTAAAGAGAGAAGTGACATTCCTCATGTATTATCTGTTGTCTCTGTGTTTAGTGACAGAAGCTGTGGGAAGTCTATAAAAACAGCTCAATACGTCACTTCTTATGGAAACTGTTATTCCATAAGAACATACAGAAATAGTTTTGCTAAACAACTACTGGTAGGGCAAAGATAAATTATGATCCAGATCAGTGGTCAGTAGAATATAAAGTATGAACTTTCATATTTTATCCTGAAAAGAGAGGTCAGACTTTCCAGAATTAGCCAAATGCCTGTGAAAACTAGAATTTTTCAAATATGTCTCAAAATATTCCAACATTCAGTCAGATTTGAATTAAAATTTTGACAGTGGGTAAAGCCATATCATGCTCAAATATTTTTCGGGATTATTACAAAAATTTAGAAAAAGTAATGGCGCATGCCTTGATTTCCTCATCTGCGAAATGGGCGATCCCGCAGCGTTCATGCAGAGCATCCTGACTGAGAACCGTTGTGGCTGCAGCTGATTGTTATTCTCTTAATCATATTAGTTAACTAAATCTGTTCCTAGAGTGGTTCCATTTGCTTGAATGAATTTACATGAGAGATTAATTCAGCGCTGTTTATTGTTGTTTTTACATTTATTCCGTACTGTAAATAATGCCTGATACTTTACAGCTGTGTATGAGGACAGAGTCTGTGCTTCGAGGACTTTTTCGTACAGGTAATTTGAAGGCTCTCCTCCTAGACCTTGCACTTACCCATTGAGCAGATGAGCCCATTTTGTTTATTCTATATTTTGAGGACTTTTCGTTCACGTGGTGTCCGCTCCCAGCACTTTCCTGCAAGTATGATTCAACAGATAAAGTTCATCCCTCACTTCCACAGGGTGAGCTCCTCCCCTTGCTCTCCCCTCCTCCCGCGGGACCCCCCTCCCCAATGTTAGATATTCACTGGCAACGCTTTCTAACCGCTACTGGATTTATGCCCAGCAGTGATCCTAAAAACTGGGAGCAGTCTCCCACCTAGCTGCCGACGCCTTTACGCCGGACAGCGGAGTCTAAAATGACCCATTTGTGTACGGCTGACCCACGCCAAGGGGCCCTGCCGGTGCTTGTCCGGGGGTCCCGCTCTGCCACCCGCCCCTTTGTGCTTTCCCATTTTGCGGGAGGTTTCTGCGGCTGGCATCCGAGCGCTCTCCATTGTGTGAAGTGTGGCGTGCGGGGTT
>NW_008236769.1:4493860-4535823 GCF_000691975.1 Corvus brachyrhynchos
GCCCGTCTCCGCCGGAGCGGGCTCCCACAGCAGTCCCCAGCCAGTGCGTGCAGCCTGGATGTGTGTGTGTGTGTGCGCGCCGCTACTTTGTACTGTGAAGAACACACAGCCCATGTGCTCTGTATGGATGTTGATGATACTCTGTGTAGCTTGAATCTCTGCAAGCAGGCAAGATGTCCAGCACACCACATGACCCTTTCTATTCTTCTCCTTTTGGCCCATTTTATAGGAGACACACACCATACATGGTGCAACCAGAGTACCGAATATATGAAATGAACAAGAGGCTGCAGTCGCGGACGGAGGTAAGTCCCCCAGCCTTGTTTTCCTGTGCATGGACCGTGGTAGGTTTCAGCCCGAATTCCAGCTGAAGCGTCCCACTAGACAGTACAGTATATGCAGGCATGAACCCTAATTAATTTAGTAGTTTAATTGGGTAATCCCTCATTATGTTTCCACGCAGAGCAACTCTTTGAGGAGATACCAGCTTAGGCTGAAATCATGAAATTACAGTACAGCACTTCAGGATTGATTATAATACTGGTCTCAGGAAATTTCTTTGCCTTAGTGTGTTGTTTGCTCAGGATCTGTCCTGCTGGCATTTACAGCTATAATATTGCAAAGTATTGCTTCGGCTTTTGCACAAAATTAATTCTGGAATGTTGCAGGTTTAGGGGGAGAGACGAACATTTCTCTGCTTTTGTTTTGTAAACTCGTTAAAATGAAAAATGGATGATAACTGAAAAGAGGAGCGGAGTTTTAAAAACTTATTCCTGGGCTACTCTTAAAGTAGTCTTAAATGTTTGGGACGACCGACAAAAGAAATTTGTGTTTACATTTAGAATGCTGTTGCTTTTAGCAAGAGAGATGGTCAGTTCACTACTTTATCGTATAGCTGTCAAAAGTACCCAGTAATGTAAACTACCTTCACTGTTGGTTATGCTTTGTATAATGTGTTAGTGGTTTATACACCCTGGCTTCAAAATCCAGATCAGCCAGTACAAAGAATATACTGAATGGGACAGGGAAATGCTTTTGTCATTAAAAAAAAAAAAAAAAAAGGGGGCTGCATCTTGTTATTTACATGGTTAAATAAAGCACACTTTTCAAGTCTGCTGAAGTGAAAGTGAATCAGGCTGCATTTCTGTCCATGTGTCTGTGTTTGTGCAGCAAACATTCTTGGTGCTGCAATTTTTCATAGTAGTTTATTAGTGGTGCCCTGAGAATACTTTTTAAAAGTATGAATCTTTTATAGTAAATGGCTTTATATAGTGACAAATATCTGCCAGGTTCATGCCATAAAGCATGGTGAAGGGTCTCTGGTTGATCTGTTTGTTGTATTGTGATTCTTTAAGATAACATGAGGTTATCATAAAATAAAACACACATGCCTGAATTGTCAGCTAAGCCATGGAGAATCTGTGACGTTTAATGTATATGATACAGCTAACGAGATGTGACCTGCTTTCTGATTGGGTACCGCCACGGGGTAACTGCTTTTCTATCACTGTTACCACTGCCAGGCTTAAAACGTTGCTGGGGAGTAATTGGTAATACACTTTGTGCTGGCTAAGAACTCCAAGCAGCTCTTTGCTCCCAAAATCATGGCAAGTGTTTGTCAGTTTTGCCCCAAGTTGTTGGTTGCAGGGCGTTGCTGCCGTTTAGAATGAGGGGGTTCCTGGGGTTTGCTACTGATTATTTGTTAGTGTCCTGCAACTCTGTTCCTTGCATTCCTGTACGTATTCATGGAATAATTTATAGACTTTTTCATGTGAAAAGAGCAAATATGTATAACTGAGTGATTTCTTCAGGGCTTTATATACAACCTGCTCTAAAAGCTGTCAGTGCTATCTTAGCCTTTTAACATATTATTTTAGTGGTACTTTTAATAATTGACTAGTTCCTGATTGTAGCTTCCTTACGGATGTTACACTAGAAAAGTTTTTGAGGGACTTTTGAAACAGCTTTCCCCTCCTTCGTTGCTGAGATGTGCTGAATTAAACTTCAGCGCCTTTAACTGCAATTTTTGCTGCACAAATTCAGATGGATTGATGTGGGCAAAAAGCAATAACCCACTCTTCCTTGCTAGGAGTGCCTTGCTAGGTTTCAGCAGCATTTTACTTTGACAGACAGTGTTTAGTTAATGAAGGCCTTATGCTCCAGCATTTCTTTTATTTGCTCAGAATAAAAATTCTTTTGCTTTGTGATTGCTCAGTGTTTGCATTCTGGTTCTCTGTTTTTTTAGTTTATAAGCTCTGTGTTGTAAGCATTGTTGTCCATTGAAATGTGTTTTCTAGCTAACTTCAGTTCATCTCATTCATCCTTCAATTAAAACATCTCCTTAATGAACAAACAAAAAAATTAAACTAGTTTCTGGGGACACTAAAGTGACTAGGTGTGGACAGTCTGTAAAGAGTAATGCTGGCTTCTTGAGCAGGTCAGAAGTGGAAGTTTCACATCAGTTTTATGCACTTCCAAGCATGTTTGGGATTGGTAGGTGAAGGCTTCTGGAGCATATATAACTAGCTCTAAATTTTTTGAATCCAGAGCCCAGTATGTCATGGAAGGAATGTGCTTGTGCTCTGGGTGATACAGGCTTACTGCATGAACGTTTCTCTTCAGGCAGTCTTTGGAATAATGTAGGCACTGGTCTCTGAAGGAGGCTGCTTGTGCTCTGTGAGCCCCAGGGGGTAGGTGAGCGCAGGCAAAGCAGCTTAAGGCGAAAGGAATTACAAAGAAACTCTCCAAAAGACTGGGGGTAGCAAGCTGGCAGATTCCACATGGACCCAACTTGTGCAGAGAGACAGTGGCAAATGGGGATGCATGAAAAAAATGGGAAACTACAGCTGTTATCCCAAATATATCCATGGAAAGCCTTTAGGATTTCCCTGGTTTTATAAAAAATAAAAATGTTCTTAATAACCCTGTAGAGCCAGGTTCTCTACTGTCCCTTGCAGTGGTGGAAGCTCCAAGGCAGAGCAAAACATACATAATTTAATGAAGTTGTACAGAGGATGGATGGAGAGGCTATGGAAGAAGTATCTGTATGTCATGTCTATCTGTTTTCTCCTCTCCCTTCCCTTTCTAGTGAATTCCTGTAACAGTTCTCCAAAGCTTTCAGGTAGGTGAGAAATTATTTAAAAAAAAAAAAAAAGCCAATAGGCTGGTAGAACACCATTGGGGAATCCACCAGTAAATGCCATTTCTGTTCCTGGTCTTCCAGAAGCAGGGTTGATGGTATGTTGGGGGTGGTAGTGGTGTCCCTAAAATGGCTCAGGGCTTGGGGACCCTTCCTGAGAAATCTGCTGCTTCCACTCCGGTTTCTGTCAGCATTGGGTGGAAGGGAATAACAGTCAGTGTGAAGGATGTGCTCAGTGTATTAAGCAGACAAAGTACAGAGTGATAAAGAAAGGTCATTTAGATGCAGCATAGCTATCTTTGTTGTTCTTGTTTTCTTTAGGAAGAAATGGAAGTCATGAAAGTAAAGAATTAGCAGCTTTAGCCTGTGCTAGATGTGCAAACTTTTACTCTCCAAACTTCTTATAACTTTATGGGTTCCTCAGACAGAACCTACAACTGCCTTTTTAAATTCAGGGTCATTCTTAGGCAAAGAATTCCAATCACACCCAGGCAGGGGGTGGTTTTATGATGTAAGTACTGGCAAAAGTCCACCACCTAGCTAATTCTTATGTGATCTAAAGTAAATTAGGGAGTCTGAGTTACTAAACAGTGTACCTTCCTTAAAAGTTGCTCAAAGAAATCTAATGTGGTGGTACTTTTTTCTAAATTAATACATGCTTTCTTAATAATATTTGGGGAGCATCCAGTGACATTTTGTAATGCAGCAACAATCCCTATTTAAAGAAGTAAAATGAATATTTAAATGTTTAATAATCTCTGGCAGATATAAAGATAAATCTTGCTTACTTCTCTCATAGTTGATTAACTTCTGGTTAAACAAAATGCAGCTGTTTCACTCTGTGTGTGGTTTTGAGGATTTCTTTCCCATTCACTCATACTTGGTTTATCTTAATATTTTTTATATCTCTGTTAGTTTAACATTTCAAGAAAGGAATCCTGTTGTGGCATAACCAGCAGTTTCTGAAGTTCTAGGTAGCAATACACAACATAGGTAAATATCTCTGTTTTTCATAAAAATTGATGTTTAAAAAGGCACCTTTTTCCCTCTTTGATGTTGTAGATCTTTTTCTGTTCTAATTTTTAATCATTTGAAATTTCTCACACTTAAAAATGGTGACTATATTTTGTATATAATTATTCAGTAACATTACAGTGTGCTGTGAATAGATCACTTAAAGTTGCTGACAGTTTAAAGTTTGAGGTGTTGCTTTATTGTCAGTAATCAAAGAAATTTATCGAGCCTTTCACTAGTTTATTTAGTCCCCTGTATTGTTAGAAATTTTGTGTATCACAATATATTAAATTCACCTGTATCTCTCTGTCACTACAAGAGATTATGCTTTACATCACCACTGGATGCAAAACACAGCTTTCCCTCTGGCTAAGAGCAGTGTTTTAGGGGTGACTAGAAACCTTGATTAGTAGCATATTTGTTTTAAAGACAATCAGCTTAATCAAATATATTGAACTCATATTAAACTGTATAGTGAATTTAACAGATTTCATGATGGAAAAATATATAAAGAAAATTAAAAGGAAAATAAAGGAGGGTGTTATGATGATTTAAAAGCTGCTAAATGAACTGGAAGCTTACACAGACATTCATATGCAACCTAATATTTAAAGTAAAACAAGCAAAACAAATTTTCTGCAGTTTAATGAAAGTGTCTTATTTTTCTTCCTCACATTGCTATCTGATGAAATAATCTTCTTCTTCCTGATGCATTTTTAATAGATTAGTCATAAAAATCTGTGTTATGACATCACATTTGTTCGCCTAGCAACTTAGTATGGCAAACAGATCTCTCATATTGTGTACATAAGTCTGAGTTTGTCCAGTGAGTTTGTTTTGTTGAGGGGAAAACACATAAACTTCTGTCTCAAAGTAATTTTGGGGAAATATTCTTTCACCCACAAATACACTAATACTTAGCAATTCTAGGAGCATGAGTAAAGTATTTTGAGAGTACTTATGAACCAAGCTTTGCTGAAACTAAAAGGTCAGTGTTAAAACCCTTGAATGCCTTTAGGCAGACACTGACTTCAGAATGGATTCAAGGTTCTTTTTACTGATTGTCTTTTATTTCATACATGTTTTTTATCCGTTAAAAAAATTTCAGTTGCAGCTGTTTTCAATTAAAATTGTTGCAAACTAACAATTCTTATGAGGCCAGGGGAGAAAAAAAGACTCCACTTCCTTTACATGTTGATCCTTAGCTTACGATGAGGGATATCTTGCTGCTCTTGCCCACCTCCCTCCAAAGAAAAAGTTATATAATAGAATGGAAACTGCACACATGCCGCTTTTGGGGGTAGGGGCTGGTGAGGGTGGAGAAGGAGTCAGTGCAAAAGTGTAAGAATGGGTCTTGCCTGCAATCACTCTGATGCTTATTAGATAATTTTCTATAACTAAACCTTTGCTACTCTTCTCTTTTTCATTCTTTATTCTTTAAGCTGTAAATCCACTTAGAAAAACCCTTAAACTTTGTCTTTCCCTGATGTAAACAAGATTTACTATGCAGATCTAGTCTCCAAAATAGAAGCTGTTGGTTAGTGAGAAAGAACAAAATAGAGATCATAACAAGGACCCCAGTCCTGTGCTCTTATTTAAGCTGGAGTTTTGCCTGCAGTAAGATTGCAAGATCAGATAAAAAAAGAAAATAGTTTGGGTTTGGTATATACACTTTCTTTGTTTAAAAAGGGGTAAGGTTGCTAAACTCTTTGCAGTATTTTTTAGCTGGACTTCTTACTTCAATTGGTATTTTTTTTCATCTCTTTGCCAGAAGTTGCATATCTACTATAAACAGGCATTTCATGCTGATACTTTGTTCGGTTGTTTCCTCCACAATAAGAGCCTTCGTTCCTGCACTGTTCTGTGTAAACAGGTCAGGATAGATCCCCAGTTTTTCCAGGTGCTGTTTTCCAAAAGTTGTTGCTGGGCTGCTTGATGCCTTAGAGGGGTGATTGTGGCAGGAGCAAGGTTGCCCCAAAGAGGCTGATAATTATTCTCCAAAAAAGACTGTGGTAGGGCAGGATCTGTTGGCCAGGTCTCAATTGGTTTTACTTATTAGAAAAAATTAATAGTGAGAGAAACATCCCCAAATCCCTGGCTAAAATCTTCTCCCTAGACCTGCATATTTCTTCGTTCCCTGGTACGTTCTTTCTGTGTTTGGTTACTGTCAGAATTTCAGAGACAAAGGACTTTATGGTCAGAATACTGTTTCTATCACATCGTGGTTGACAGCCATGCCCTACTAAACTAAAGCCTTTAAATTATTGATGTAAGCTGAAGAGTCCACTTGGTACTTCTGAGGTAACAGGGAATCAGCTAGACCCACCTGCAGAACTTAAACCTCAGTATGGGAACAGCTGATGCCTCTGGAAACAACTCCAGCATTTCCATGCCTTAAAAGCTTAGTGAAAAACCAACTGCTCTGGAAAAATGAGACCTTTTCAGAACTAAACATGAAGTAGGACTTGGTGTGTTTCTAAACCTATCACCTTTTCAGGATTCAAGAGTTGTTGGTACTGTGGAGCCTTTACAAAGCCCATAAATTTTACAGCAACAGGCTGTCCTCTCCATGAGACTTAGGTCGGCTTGGCACCACCTTGATGTTTCTACAGCATTGACAATAAGGCATGCCCACGTTGAAGCTGCTGGCCAGGGGGTGTTCCCATCCTCAGCATACAGACTTCAATCACAGACTCACTGAATGGTTTGGGTTGAAGCATGAGACTTGAGCATAGCAGACTACTTCTTTATGAGGAACTCAGATAACTACAGCCAAAATATAACTATCACACTAGAACTTCTCCCTAAGGTCTTTCTGTTGTCAATATTCACATTCAGGTGCTTGTCCAGAGCAGAATGGCAAACTCAGAACTGATGCAGTAAAGCCATAGCTTTACGTAGGTTTCTAAATGTACTTAAAATCTACTGTCCAGTCACCTGCAAGCCAAATAGTTAGGTCTTTGCATCCTTTGGAGCATGTAATGAGTTGGAATGTTGCTGTAAATCTGTCATATGTAATCTGCAGTACCTGTTGATATCCATCCTCCCCAATTCTAAGCTTGCCAGGCCTAGTTAGCTAAGCAGGAGCATTGTTTGTATGTGTGTTTAAAAAGGGGAGGGGGAAATCTAATCTGTGGGTACAGTTTTGACATCAGATTACTCACATAAAGCAGATTTGGTATCTGTCTAGATCCCATGAGTTTTACCCAACTGCTAGCTGCAGACTAGAACATCCAAAAGAACTGCAGTGCCTGGCTGGATGACTTTATGTGTTGCATTCAAAGGACAAAGAAACATTATGTGTGTTTAAAAGTGATCATATTTGGAACCCCCTGATTAAAGCAGACTCACTAGATTGAATAATAGATGCACTTTACTTATTCTTGAAAAATGAAATACGTGGAAGAAACAACTGACCCTGTTTGAGTATTATGTGCAGTCTTATATTACAGGTGCAGTGGACTATTTTTACTTTCCTTTTGGACTTTCAAACATTTAGTTTTTTCCTAGCTAAATTTTTATTAGGTTATTTTCTAAAGTAGTAAATTGAGAAAATTATGACTTTAAGCACATTGTACATTTGAAGTATTTTATGTACCTTACTGTGATTTTTTTTATTCCAGTTGTGTAGTTTTGCCTCAGCCATTAGCAGAAGATTTTATCAGACAAATAGCTGCCATCTGTCCTAGAGCAGGTTACAAAGAGATTTCTGGGATATTAATGACTACATTATACAAAAGGAAATATTCTAAATCTTTAAACACAGTAGTTACTTGAAGAGAGGAAAATGCTCAGAAAACAGGAAAGTAAATAGAGTGAAACTTTTTCATTTTATTTCTTCTTATGCTGAAGCACCTTCAGCATACTTCATCCCTTAGGAAGGCACTCAGCAGCACCAGCATTCCTAACCATCATCTATGGACTAGACATGCTCCAAGGTGAGGTGGGCAAGGCAGGCATGACACCTGTTTTGCCTCCAGGTTTGCAACCAGGACAGCATTTTATAGGTGGAAAAGGGGAATATGAAATGCCTCACACCTAGAATGCTATCTTTTCTTTCTGTGGTTTACAAAAGTCTCATGCATGGGTCATTTGGCAGTGGAGAAAGGCCTACAGCTGTCTGTTTTACTCCCTCACATTCTGATAGTAACTTGCCTTTTCAGATTACTGTCACTCACCATCTTCCATAATTCTTGTAGCTGGTTTAAGTACCAAAAATGTTACCATGTTACTCTATTTTGCATCACAATAATGTCAAAGGAAAAGAGCTGATATAAAATAGTTCCTTTAGAGCAAATGAAAATAATTCTTGTTGTTCAGCATGTTGCAAGAGGGACCTCCTTCCTTTTGGTGTTCATTTTTCCACCTTTTTTCTCCATACCAAGATGTTGAAAACATTCACAGGATACGGATTTGAGATGTGTGTTTGCAGCCATACCTTTTGCTGTAGTGGATGAAAGCAATACAATAGCTCCATCACTTCCACCTAGACTTAATCACTGGAGTATCAGTTAACCCTTAGGGTAATTAGGTAATAATGTTGATGTGATTTGAAGTATCGTTTTAAGCAATTAGAAGTTCAGATATAATGTGATGCAATTATGCATTATATAGTGCATCTATCCATTTTACACAGCAAAAATTACCATATGTTTTTTGGGAAACTTGGCATTTTGCACTGACTGGGGTTCTGCTTGTATTTATGAACAGCATGCCTGTAAACTGTGGTAATAACTCTTTGAAGGCCACACCTATGCACACTGCTGATTATGTTAAATAGCATAGGCCCATTTTAATGAATGTGTTGGCATGAATAATGGGACATGAAAAGCCAACACACTGGGTAAATGTTCATTACCTGAGTGCAACAAATACTACATGAAAAATTTCCGTGACAATTCACTTGAGTTTAGCAGTGAATTTGCTTTGGCTATGTTCATGCTCTTTATGCGCTTCTGTGAATGTTTGATCAATGGGATTTTCTTCTTACAAATAATTGCAGAATGCAAATATCAATTTGTTAACCATTCTTGAAAGAATTTGCTTATTTTATATGGGCTAAGCTGAGAGGCAGTGTTTCCTGTTTTGAGTTTACTTCCCAAATAGAACCATGATACTTAGAAGTTAAATCCACAAGAGAAGACTCTCTGATTGCTTTGCAGTGAGGACTGGCTGGTGCATGAATGTAAAGCAAATTAATAACAATGGCTGGTTGCAATGGGAAAATTACAAGTCAGTAAATATGATGTATATGCATAATTTTTCATGGAACGGAATCCTGCTTAGTGTGCAATTACATTAGAAAAATGGTAAAAATTTTCTAAGCTTCCTGGCATTTTAAGCTCTAGCTCCATCTGTGCTCATCCAGTCAAGGATGCAAAAGAGTAACACACAATATATGACCAACTACAGCATATGGTTTTAGCAGAATATTACATGCTTATAGCACACTGCTTGTTGTGAAAGATGAGCAAAAATATGTCTTAAATTTGAAAAATTGGTGCATTCAAATAAATTGTTACTGATTCCTAGAAACCCTTGGTAGAACAAAGTGGAATTCATAAAATTTTTTATTTGATATGAATGATTAGCTCAACTCTTTTCAGTACTTCTAACACTGGCAGGATTAATAATACAAAGTAAAAAAATTGGTCAAGATGCCAGCACACCAAGTACTTCTGTTCCCTGACAGTGCTGTTAGAGTGTTTAATGCCCATATAAAAAACATCCTGAGGCAACCAAGTTGCACCTTGACTGATTGTTGCATCCAAAGGGCTGCGCTTCTAAATATGCAGTGTAGCACAGACTTCCTCGTACAGAGTGGTGTTAGCTCTGGTATGTAACCTGAAGCCACAACCTGCGTGTCTGGACTGACAAGAATCCTACCACTTGAGCCACTGTGACACCTTGTGGCTTGTGAAGCAACAAAAGCATCTTTTTGAAAACTAGCAGGTAAAAGCCAGAGGTTAATGAGTATTGACAAATGTCCTTTCATTCAAATGCCAACAGAAATCTCTTGTCTGGGTTACTATACTGTGCTTTCAAGATACAGTTAAATTAGGTGTTAGTGGGCTCATTTCTGTTTGTGTCTTTATAGTATGTATTTTACTGCTAAGTGGCATAAGCTGGGGCATCATTTTGCTAAGTCTGAACTGCGGCTATTATCTCCATGACTTTGGTGTTTGCTCATCAGTCAGATTACATAAAGAAACACTGGTTTTGGATGCAGTACAGAGTAAATATTTTATTTGTTTGCAACCACTAATTTGGTTAACCAAAAGAATGCTTGAAGGGTGCAGAGTACTTTTTGATACTGAGTATGTTCTAAATGGTATGTTCAACTAGGTTATAGTTAGCATTTGGCAATGAGCATGTAAGTCTGTACAGCCGTGAATCTGGGATTAAATAGATCTGTTTTTCAGCTGTGGATAGTTCATTAACCACAGTGAAGTTGTGTTTTGCTGAGAAATTATCAGTAAACTTAAAATTAGGCCAGTAGTGCATGGAGCCAAGAAAGAACAGTGCATTTATAAATGCTCAGGAACTCACGGTACCTGACAATAGTGTCTTGATTGTCACATGTTACATCTTCAAACAAGCATGTCCATGTTTTCTTCCACCATGATCCTGAGCATCTGAGAGCAGTTGCCTGTAAACTCATCCATTATGTCCCATAACAATTTTCTTGGCTCTGATACTTTCAAAAACTAGGTAACAACTGGGCTGAAAAAGTTGCCTTCTGTTGCCAAATAGTACCTTATTGCTGAATACACGCTTATGATGTGAAGGGTCTGCATCCCTTTATTGTCCCTTATCTTTAGGTATGTCCACAGTGCTGTCACTTAAACATAACACGTAGACATACATGCCCAAACTTGCATTTAACTTGATGGTGTGGGAAGAGGTAGCAGCCCAGGACTCTGCCTTATTTCATGCACAGGTATATTGATTATGCTCATAAAATTAGGTGGTTACTGATACTCATATTACCTTGTCTTCACAATGTGCACCTTAACTGTAAGGTTCTTGGGGCAGGGGCCACCTTCTCTGTTCTTGTACGGTGCTAGAACAGTGGAGTTCTGCTCTGTATCTGCAGCATGTTTTTATTATTGTGCTGTGTATTGTAAGTAACTAAAGGCTAAAAGTTGTTAGTAGTATTTAAAATACTTTCAAACCCAAATCTATGTAAACCTTTGACATTTTGATGTCATAAATAAAAAAAAATATTAATTGATATTACATGTATTTATGCACTAGAAGGAATTATCTGACTAGAAAGTACCATAATAGTCTTAAGTTCTTGGAAGACGACTGTTTAATGTTATTAACACATTTTGTTACTTCTCAAGTAATTCAGGACACCCATACAAATCTACTGGCTTTGCCAAGCAGCTACAAATATATTTAAGGCAGCATTCTGCTGGTTGATTTGTGCGTCTGATATTGTTATTAAATCTATTGCTTTTTAAGTGTGATTCTTCAGTAGTTTCATGTCAATCAAAGAAGCTCATTCTAAGCCCATATTTTCTTAGTAGTGGAAAAAACATTCTATCTTAAATTCCACAGGAAAAGCATATTCTTTATGATGGGAACTGGTGCTGTGGAATATGTATCTTACTTCATGATGATTTGGGGAAGGAATATTGTAAAGTCTGGTAATAAATTAAGTTCTTGTAATAAGTAGAGATGAATCAGGGAGGTTGTTCTAGGGAAGAAAGGCAACACTTATTTTTTCTTTTATTGTTTGCACTCTACTGATTTAATTAGCCAGTGAGAACAGACCCACTTTGAATATTAAAAAGACAAAATGAACTTCCCCCTCCCCCGTCCCCACATCTGTTGCCTTTTGGAGACTACTTACAGTACCAAAACTACCCAGAGTCTAATGGATTTTGCTTTTTAACAGGTGTTACCTGTATTTGCTCACAAATAAATGAGGTCATTTATAAGTGTTTTATTCTGGGTTTGAGGAAAAGGTGCTGTTTAAATTGTCATTTTGAAAGAAACTTTGCTACCTTAAGCAAAACCAATACATTTTTGGTATTGTACAAATGAAGGAAGTCACAGTCTTGATACATTTCTGAATGGTGATCTAATAGAAATATCTTAATAGTTACCATATTATAGAAACTTAAATCATTCCTAGGACTGCTTGAAGTTTGAAAGAGTGAAGTCCTGTGTGGGGTTATGTATTGGTCAGGAGCAGGAGAGCATAGATTGATAAAACTACTGAAGTGATCTCTGCTCTGTTTCATTATGCTACTGCCTTCTGCAGTATCAATTAGATGGACTGAATTTCAATAAGGCAGCGAAGCAGTTCGCTGCACCTCTGCTGGGTTAGGCCCACCCTTGCACAGAGCTCCAGCCTCCTTTCTAATCGCAGTTTAGAGTATGAATATTAATGCCTTATCCGGGTTACAGTGTTGCAGGACCAAGGATCCTTGTCAGGGGATCCTGCTCTGTGTCCATGCTGTTTTGGCACCTTTCATCACCTGTGGACCCCAGAATTCCCTTAGCTTTGTTTAATGCCACATTTAAAGGCAGCATCAAAAAAAGGTGAATTTTTTTAAATAGCATTTTTTCTCACCATTTTTATAGGCATATACTAGCTACTTTATTAAAATGTTTTTCCTGTTGAGAAGAAAGAACTCTCCCAATTTTGCTGAAGGTGGCTTTTTAGAGACACAACTACCTATATAACTTTCAAGATTATTATTAGGAAGTATACGAAACTATTAGGACCATGGGAACTTGGTTAAACCCACCTGGTGTGCAAATTTTGTTACCAGAATAGCTGCACTAAGGTTGAGAACACTGTGTGTGATTACAAGAGTCAACTGAGAAACATAAATTGAGAGCTCAGCCCAGCAGTCTTTCCCTTCCTTGGAGATTGATGACACACAGATGCACAATTGCAAATAACATAATTTGTAGGCCAGTGGTGCTGTTGTGATAAAAAAAAAAAAAATTAAAAAATGTATTCTTTTTCTCTATCACAAGCCTCCTAGGTTTGCTCCAGTTTGATCTTGTAACTGCAGCTCCTCATCCCATGCAAAGATTTCTTGTTTAAGTCAATAAAATGAGCATTTGGTTTTGTATATGAAGGTGCTGGAACAAGGTGCAGAAGCTGGTACAGCAAAAACTTGGGTTTGTGGAACCTGCCTATTCTAATGGATTTTCCAAAAGGACAGGAAATATTCAGCTTTTCAGTGTTGTCCATAGTTGGCTCTGTGATAAAACTGTGTTCAGGGGCTTATATTATGTTTGCACTACAATTTCACAAAATGTGGAAGGTGTAATAGAGCACAGATAAGAACAAGCAGCACTCATTATTAAGGAGTAGTGTGTAGCAAAACAAATAACAGAAACTGAGTGAAGTTTTTATCAAGCAGAATTTAGGTGGAGAGAAATGTATGGCCCATAAATTAGCAGAATAGCAGGTAGATCTGGCAGGCTGTACGAAGTACGTAATTTAGCCGAGCTTATCGACACTCCTTGAAAAGTGGACTACAAAGCCTATATTGTTAGCTGTATTAATAAAAACCAAATTTTACAGGATTTGTCACTGGAGTTATTCTAATACTGATCAAAACCAAATCCTGGATATCCATAGTTAATATTTTCCAGTGTTTTCCTTCAGCAGGTGCTAGCTTCTACTGCCTTACTGGGAAGAGGAAAGATGATAAAATGAAATTCATAGCCTTTTACTGTCTGCGTAGTCTGCAACTGGCAGCATTTGGGGTTTGTGGCTGCTGACCTGGCAGACTTACAGCATTTTTATGACGTCAAGTGCACACATCATGGGTCTGTACAAGCTAAATATGAGCTTCAACCTCCCTCTCCTTCCCTCTCCTTCCCTCCCCTCCCCCACCCCACATTTATTTCTATTTAGGAGACTAAGAAAAATAAGTAAAAACAAGAATGAGAGAACTGAGCTGCTCACTGCACTTGCAGACTTGTGTGTGGCAGCATGATCTGAGTTACTGGGCCCAGCAGCTTGTTTTTGTAGACATGCTTTCTGTATAGTGCTTTATTTGCTTGGTATGGTAAATGGTAACTTGGTGGTTTAATAAGTGAAAAATGGATACAGCTATCAAATCTGAGCTCTGCTCAAATAAATAGCAAGTTCTTCATTAGCTTCAATATCACCAGCGTCATATAAAGTATGGATTCCTTCAGTTTGTTATTTGTATGAACCTTTGAGTTCTTTTGCTGAGAAAATGAGATTGAAATAATTATATCTACAAGGTTTTATATATCTTGACAAAATGTTACTGTCACACTCAGTTGTATTTAAAACCTGTGGGTGCATTTCAGGCCATAAAATAAGTTTACAAAATAACAGCCGCTTGCATTCACAGATGTACTTTATTTATTTCTAGGAATTGCATTTGAAATTCCCAGACATCTAAACTTTTTTCAGCATCAAACTGACCACTGATCTTAAAAAATCATCTACATCAGCACCAACTCAATCACTGACAAGGGCTGGAGGAAATGAAACATCTGGGATCTATTAAGATTTCTATTTATGCTTTTAAATATTGAAGTGTGTATGGCTGCTTGGCTTTTACGCTTTGAGCATGAATCCATTAAAGAAAGCTCTCACAACGCAAACAGTTGCAAGGAGAAGTGATTTGGGCTGGAAAGCTGGGACGCCACCTCTGTAATTGCAGAGGAATCTCTAGGAAGGGGATAACTGTGGTGAACATGGGTTCATCTGTTTATTGTGGTGACAGAAAGACTTTACCAAGTTGTTCCCAAAGATAAGACTCTTCAATTTTCTCATGACTTCTTGCAGAAAATGCTTCACCCTTGCATTTATCTCCCTTCTATGTGCTATGCATTGGAGGTGCAACCTTGCTGCATCTTCAGTGGTAGGTGATTGAATGAAGTTTTCTTGCTGTCAAATACACCCCTGCCCACAGCCTCATCAAAGGACACTGTGCTTGGTTATTAGCTTGCCTTTGCACTTGGAAGGAGGCTATTAGACCAGGGGCCCAGGCCGTTTCCACAAACTCTGCTAAATCTGTTCTGCTCTCCTGTGCTCCTTTGGAGACTGTGGAGAGAGCGGGGTGCAGGCTAGGGGATTGCAGCCTCTGAGATGCTCTGTCACCACAGTATCTAGCAGACTGTAAATATGTAGTTAAAGACTGACCTAGGTACAATAGGCAATGCAGCTATTGGGCTTTTTCAGAGGTCAGTTAAAGAAAGGCCTGGGTGGGAATGCAATCAGGTTTTCCACAGGACAGCCCTGCACTTCGACAGCAGCATCTCCGCCTGAACGAGGCAATTCTTGTGTTGGGGCTGAAACATCTGGGCCTGCAGACTCTTGATGCTTTCTTTGTACATCTTTCTGCCTTGCTCCTCCTTCAGCCAATACATTTGGTTCCTAAGCTGCAGAATCGTGTGCACTGCTGTCGTTAATGAGGTGCTGGCAGCCTGCAGTATGGCTGTGCTGCTGGCCCGCAGGCTCCGGACGGCTGCACATACAGCGTATGGAATCCTCAGCACCCACAGCCGAAGCTGCAGGAAGGGCTCCAGTCAGCCAACAGTAAGGAACTGTATCCTGTTGTCACAGGGACCAGTCACTAGAAACAGGAGATCTTGTCATCCATGTTAACGAACTGGAGCATTACAGGCATTTTGGAGCAAGATGGTAAGTCCTATTTATAGTGGCTGGTGGAAAGAGGAGTGCAGTACCAGGTAGTGATCCTTCAGCTGAGGCCAAGTCTCTTCCATCCTGCAGAAATACTCGTGTAAAATATATTTGGGATTTTTTCTGTGGCTTGCTGATTTCACTGAAGACTCCGAACATAACATCTGGAAAGAATTAACTGGAAACCATGTCACTTTGGGGAAGAGAAAGAAAAAAGGATGAATACTTTCAGAGAACAGGTGCATTCAAGATCTGCTTCCCTTAGTGAGTTTTACCAGAATTTTCTGTTCTTTACTTTTGGATTCAGGGAAATGGGAGAATGATACAGTAAATAGTGTTAGCTTTAGGAAGGGAAAGGTTTTCAGAAGTGACTTTCCAGCAAATATACTGGTCTGAGTGACCATGAACAGGCAAATGTTTAAATACCATCTTTATAGACATTACTAACCCAAAGGGAACAGTAAAAGCAAAAGGGTTTCCTGGTGTAGCATACAGTGTCTTTAAAAGGGCATTTTGAAATTTCTTGTGACCTGACATGAAAGTTCAAGATTGGATGATAACCTCTAGCAAAGATGACATACTTAGCTTACTTGTCTTACCTTGATGAGCTACATTTAAAACTCGATTAGGATGTATCAAAAAAACTATACTGAAGTAGTAACTCATGGAAAGCTAATATATTATTTATCAACAAATGTTAACTAGGTTGCACAGGTTTGAATACCCTTCAGGATTTCCCTTTGGGTGTTGTCACAAGTACACATGAAAATGTTAGATACATCAGCAGAAAAACTTAAAAAAACCTGAAATTTGTTGAAGTTTCACCCAGAACCTACATTGCTGATACAGGGAACTGCAATGAATACAGATGATTCCACCACCGATTATCATTCAAAATACCAGTGCTGTGGGTTTTTCCTTTTAAGTGACATTGTAAGAGAGATTTATTGTTTTACAAGTTTAAATTGGCATTTCTTATTCATTTAGAGAGATGCACTATGTTGTAATACCTAGCAACTTAAACTTATGCTATGAATGAAAGAGCACATTTACAAAATCCTGGAGCTAGATCATAGTGTGGCAGTTCTGTGAAAGATTGCCTGCTCAATGATTAGTTGCAGCACTCTTACTAAATGTGTTTCAATTCAGTTTTTGTCACTGAGAAATCGAGAAATAGGTGGCTTATTAAAGGTGACCACATCCTTTTATGCAAATTTAATGCACTTGGCAGGTTTATCATGATAAATAGTCAGGAATAGATAGTTCATGATGTATCTCTAATCTCTTCTGTTAAGATGTACATGTCTTGCAGGAAGTAGCCCCTTGAGAGTTCAAATCCTTAGAAGTATGTGACAGACGGTGATGTCTGCAGAGTCTCATAGACTTGCTTTGAAGTCACTCCAAATGGTGCTTTCAGTTAATGTTTGTTTTTTGCAAGCTCTCTTGCTTCATCTCTCCTTTGGCGCCCTCTTCTCTCTTCCATGTTGTGTCTCCAGGTTGTTCCTCATACTGGGAACATGCACCACATTTTACAGACTACATCACAACTCTCTCCCCAGTCCTGTCAAATTTTTGCCTGTAAAGTTGTTCTTCCATTAGACATCTTACATATTTTAAGTGAAGTGATTCACAACAGAAAAATGATGAAACAGAAAAATGTCTTAGAAAATCCTATCTATCATTCATTTTGAATTGTGTTCAGATTTTGAGTAAATCTTTGGGGCTAACATCAGTGCCAGTGTCATGTTAACTATGCTATGTTGTGTTAATTATAATCAATTACCAATATTAATTAGGCCAACTTCTCTTTAGATTAGTAACAAAAAATGGTTAAATTTTTATGCTGCTGCAGGGGATCTGAAGGAACTCACATAATAAAAAAAAACACTGCAAAGCTTTTTATGTAAACCTTATTCTACTGGAATACAGCCAATGAAATAGATACAATATAAGAGCATAAAAAATACATGTTACACATCTGAACAATTGTGTATTTTCAGAGCTTAATATTTTCACTTTTCATAAGTTGGCCTTGGTTGATCTGAGTTTGGATGGGCTTCTCTCCTGAAATCAAGTACTAAATTTCATGTGAAGTTTTATACCTGTCATAGTCCCTTTCTAAGTTCTCATTTTAGACTCACTCTTCTTAAGTATTTCTGTTACTATCATCACTATACATAACCTTGTGTGTAATAATTGGTAATGTTTAGTTTGGTATACATAAATTTTTAGTCTCTAGAATTTTTTCGGCATTACTTCTTTCTCAGATGCAATTCCCACAGTGTTACAACTTGATCTCTTTTAAACAGGAGAGGCTGAGAAAAGTTTAAATAGGAAAGGCTGAGGAAAGACTGAGTGTTGAGGTTGTTCAGCCTGAGAAGAGAACGTTCTGGGGTGACCTTATTGCAGCCTTTCAGTAGCCAAAGTGGGCCTGCAGGAGAGCTGGAGAGGGACTTTTTACAAGGGTCTGTAGTGATAAAACAAGGGGGATGGCTTTAAACTGAAAGAGGGCAGATTTAGATTAGGTATGAGGAAGAACTTCCCTGTGAGGGTAGTGATGTGCTGGAACAGAGGGGTTGTGGATGCCAAATCCCTGGAAGTGTCCA
Organism: Corvus brachyrhynchos; assembly: GCF_000691975.1. Classification (NCBI taxonomy): domain Eukaryota; kingdom Metazoa; phylum Chordata; class Aves; order Passeriformes; family Corvidae; genus Corvus; species Corvus brachyrhynchos. The sequence continues at coordinate 4,512,279 of NW_008236769.1, forward strand.
AGGCCAGGTTGGATGGGGCTCTGAGCAACCTGGTCTAGTGAAAGTTGCTCCTACCTAATACAGGGGGTTGAAACCTTCCAGCCCAACCCTTTTTATGATTCTATGAAACATCTGTATTTATGGGGTTTTTTTTCAATCATGGACTACTAATTTCTATTAAAATTGTAAAAAAATCTTGTATTAATTTTTATGTAATAGTTTCATAATTATTGTGCTATTCCGCAATCTACTCTATGTTGAGTACCAAAGCATGGCTTCTGTTAAAAAAAACCTAAGACCTAAATATTTTTGTTTTCATTGCACTTTTACTGTCTAAACTGTCCTCGAAGTTTTTTGAGTATTAGTTACTTCTTACCTTACTTTTTGAGTTTATACATGTAGGAGCCATGGCTAGCCATGGTGTGAAATCTAGATGCCTTTAAAAGGGAAAATGATCTGCGTACTCTTGAGACATGATTCAAGAAAAATTTGGGGAAATCATTAACTTCTATGATTAGTCTAGTTTAAAAATCCTTGGGTATGAGGTTGTATTTTTAGCTATCAATCTGTGCCATTAACTAACCCCTCTTTGGACTGTAGACATTTTTTAATGAAGTGTCGGTAATTAAATGTTGGAGGCACACTAGTACATCTTCATCAACATATGTTTTAGATACTTGTTATTATGTTTTGAAAACATTGTAGTTTCATATCACAGTGTAATTGTATAATAGTAGTAATAATAATAATAATAATAATAGCCCTGAAAAACCGTACCACAGACCCGATTAGCTGTCTGCAGTCTAGAAAGAGGTACTGATGAATTGTACAATCTCCTTGTTAAAATTCTGCTCGTGAGTTAAGAAAAAGACTGTAGTGACTTTTCTGTGTCTGTGACATTCTCTTTGTTTCTGGTTATTGCTACAGCATGTCATCCCAAGGTGACTTATGGAATCACTTGGACTGATTCTTGATTTTTAAGAATTTATTTGCTGAGCAAAGATGTTATTTTGCTTTTGTAATAAGAAAGAAAGTCCAAAATTATAGTTGCAGTCTTTAATTTAAATACATATATTCTCTTACCCAATTGGTACTTTATAGTCTAGATCTACAAGACTTCTATTTCTTACATAAATAATTCCTGCAGTTCTAATGCAGACTCAATAAACACTTTAATAATCATGTGTCTTGTACTATATTTTAATAAATTATGTGACTGAATGCAAACTTAGGTTAACTCTTACTTAGAATGCCTGGCTGAAGTGTCACCATTACATTTCTTTTCCTGCATTGCACTGGCAAGCCATTTGTACATGGGAATGAAATAATAATAAATAATTACCTACTTACTAGTACTGTCAGTAGTTTGGCTCATGTGCCAGAGAGACTGAAGCAGTACCTGTAATTTGCTGTGCTCCACCACAGACCATATTAAAGCTCAATGGATATTGGAGCCAATCTGGCCATGACCAGAAGGTTCATTTGCTCACATCTCACCTATTTTAAGGTTCAGCTGTTAAAAATATGTCTGGCCCCTCTGTGTCCCTCTTGATTGCTGCCCTTTTCATATGAGCCATGCTGGTTGTCTTTCATTTATTAAGCAGTACCGTTTCTTTCCCAGCTTGCTCTCAGACCCAGACCTAGACCTAGACCTCCTCAGTGCTGTGCTCTGGTCTGACTCCTCTTCTCTTCCAGCCCTGGAAAGACTGTTAATAATATGGTGCTATGGTTTTGCCAGTGAAGTTCAGTAATTAATATTGTACTTCTCCAGATAATTTCTTAGCCTTTCTGGAGCAGCACCCAACAAACCAATATATTCACAATTCTGAATTTTCTAAATTTGAGGTTAATTTTTTTGTAGACTTTTTTGTTGTGAATGATGGGTCAATAAGAAACCTCTTCTAGTATGATTCTGACAATCACCATGTTCAACATATACCTGTGTTGCAAATGAATATGCAATGCAGTGGTCTCAGTGAAGAATGTCCTGAATAGTATATTCACTGCACACATGAATCATAACCCAAATCTTTTATCTAGGGCATCTTTTGACTGTGCTTATGTGAGTGGATTGCTATCTGGTGATCTAGTGATCTTCAGAGGAGAAAAGCTGCTTAAGTGGAGAGAAAAAAAATAGGAAAGAGGGGGAAAAAAAGATAATGCCATCATGACTAAGTGCTTCACCAATAGGTAATATTTGTGCCCACACAACTGATACTACTTAGCAATCAAGAATATGCACTGGTAAAATGGAAGTGGAAAACACAAAATATTTACTCAACAGTCTGTTTGCTTTTATAGTAGCAACCAGTCTAGGCTTTTATTTGCAAACTGTGAACAAAGATGAAACACTAAAATAGCTGTGCAGTTTCCTTTTTTTTTTTTGTCTCTTTGGATGCCATTTACATGACTGTCAGTTTAGTAAATGAGCACATTTTTAAACTTTAGGCATCACACATGATAGGTGTTTAAACTAGCTCTGAAAACTAAAGCAGACCCTAAAGCTAACTGATTGTCCTGGCTATGTGGGCACAAACATGAAGATATGGTGCCATCTCTTCTGTGTTGCTTGGCCAGACTGCCTGGAAAGAGAGATCAGGAAAAGACAGATTGGCACAAGCCCTCTTGCTCAGTTCCTGGGAGCACCATGAAAAAACAGATCCAAACTCAATAGTACTGTGGGCCGGCTAGCAGAGTAAGGAAAATATTGGCAAAGTAACAGCTTTAGAACAGGGTTTAGAACAGCCTGGAGGCTCTTATTTTTGTAAATCAATAGAGAGGAAAGATAGTTGATAGATGCTATTTAGATTAGTCAGCTTTGATGCTCCAATACTAAGGATTGCTTTAAATAAATCTATTTTCTTTTTCTTCATAGAAGACTATTCCTCTGGACTTAACAGTAGTGTTAAGAAGGGTCACCTAGTGATGATCAATACAGTAACTTGTTTTTTCATCAACAAAATCTACCACGAGTGTGTGCAACTGGCCTGTAACCATCATGTTTATGCAAAGGCCATAACTGAGAAATAGCTTGAAATATGTTACTTGACAATTTTCTGTGAGATCTAATATAGAGAAGAGAAGGTGAAGGACAGACTCCACAAATATATCTGATATCTTATAGATGTAAGTAGCTGTAAAAGGAGATGATACTGCAAGATCCTCTTCTGCCCCAGAGTATGTAAGAAAAGAATATGTGTATAAAAGAAAGAAAAATGTTGTAAACTTCTAGGATTATCTGCAGCTAAAAGTGGCAGTTCTCTTACCAAAATAATAGAGGTTGTGTGTTCTCAGCAAGTGAATATTGTCAAAAGGAGCAAATGAGTACATTTTCTATGAAAAGTATGGGTTCAGGTCTTGTGAATTTCTCATAGTTGAGTCTAATATCACTTAGGAAAGTGTAGAGCATTTGAAAATACACAAGGCAAACTCCTAGAAAATTCTGTTGTTGCTTTTTCATCCACAGTCCCCATTTGACTTTGTCTAAGATTCATATTTGAAATTTTAGTTAAAAATAATACTGTCAGCTTTATATAAAAAACCAAGACATCAGAATCCCTTGCCAGTAGTGCTATAAATAGAAGATTTTTTTAAAAGATCTTCTATACCTAGCACTGTTTATTGTGTATTGTTCAAATTGGCATAGTGTTTTCTACCTGGTAGTGAAAATATAGGAATACTTCTTCTTTTTTTTTTTTTTTTTTCTTTTTTTCCCTTTCTTCTGTTTGTGGTAGATTTCTTGGACAGATTTTCTGGGACTGGTTGACTGGTTGGCAGGACTACTGATAAGGGTTTCATAAAAGGAAACTAGGAAGAAAATCTCCCTGTTGGAAGCCTTTATTTGCCTTACAGATGCTAGCGTATCTTCTGTTTAGAATTTTTAGGTGTCTGCATATACAAAAACAAAAACTGATGCACTGTGTGGTTTCACTGTCATATTTTAAACACTACCTCCATCATGCAGTATCTGGATTATAAATAAACCAGTTCACTGTCTTCTGTCCTAATATGCAGGCTTAGAGATCTCAACACAGATCCATTGAACTTCTTTAACTGTGATTGTAGCTCCCAAGTTTGTTTGCTAATTGATGAAAGTACTAAACAAAGACTTAAAATGATCATCATCACCCGCACACACACAGACACAGACACACACACACACAAAAAAAGGCAAAAAAGGTCTGGATGCCTGATTGAACTGCCAGACATTATCTGTTTAAATTCTCAAAGACAGTGAGTGAAATATGCATAGAAACTCAGAAAGAGCATCTATAGACTGAACACTTTCTCACATGTCAGTGCTCTCACAGGCTGGCATGTCAGAAAAGGCTTTGCAGTTTTGTTTTTTAGGGTGTCACAAGCTAGCACAAGCATGCAAGCCTTCTTCATGGCATGAAATTTTAAGAAATAAGTTGGATGAATGGAAGGAGTGAAGATCTCAATGCTGACAGTGAAACTTTAACAAATGAATCACATGCTTCTTCCAGCCCATCTAACTACTCTTGTGCCCCTGCTCAGAGCTCATTGATGGGCTGGCATATCACTCTCTTACAGTGAAACAAATTTTGAAGAACATCTTAATCTGCCTGCCTAGGATCTTGTGTTAATACTCATTGCCATTGTACGTGAGTACTTCCCAAGTGTCACAACAACAATCATATCTCTCTCTTCCTTCCCCACCAGGGATGGAAACAGTTAGTTTGTTCTTTCCTTGTAAGGAAACTTAAATGGGGTCAGGGAGGCAGGATGGTTAACAATATGGTTTTGTAACTTAGCTGGATGGGTGGATTTCATCTCCATTGTTGCTTTCTTCCTGCTTTGTGGTGGTTGCATGCTCACTTGCCAGCTTCCCTTCCCGGTCATTGGCACAACTCAGAAGAGGAAAGGAAGGCTCTAAGTGGCTGGGTGCAGAAGTGAGGCAGGGAAGAGGTGAGATGTATGAAGCAGACTGATCAGGAAGAGGCTCGATGACACGATCAGATAGAGGAGCTTTAAAAGGCTAGTCAGACCTGCTGAGAAGGACTTATTGCAGTAGCAAGAGGTCGTGTATTTTTCTCTCATGAAGCCCCATAGGAATGGACTAGAGTACAGAGAACTATGTGAAAGGCCTAATAGTAAAGGAAGATGAGTTCGTTTTCTCTACAAACCAGTGTAGAGCAAGTCATACACGAAACTGTATGGGCAAATATGCAAGGCGGAAGTTGTATAGCTGAGGGCAGGCCTCAGCTTTGCTGCAGTTGGTTGCTGTGTAGTACCTTCTCCCAAAGGCAGTGACTTTAGCAGAATCCTTCTAGTAGACTACTCATGTACCAGAAAGTGACTCTGAAAATATTTGTGAGGGAAAGAAAAATTAAAAATCCACTGCTGACAATACATGTTTATGTATTTAGCTCAAAAACATTTTAGCAGTGTCCATGACAGCTCTGAGAGGTTTCACCTTTTAATCCCCTGAGATGGTTTGGATGGAAGAAGGGAAGTAGAAGAGGAAAGAAAGGGTGGTGCTGAGAAGCTCACAGCCAGGGGACTGTAGGGTACAGGACCAATCTGCCTCATTAAGGCAGGAGACACCACTGGCTCAAACATGTCAGACCTGCTGGTTGCACGGTCAGATCAAAGAAATACTCCATCCTCATGCCCTAGGTTGTGTTAAGCTTTCCAGAGTGTGTGAAATGCAGGGGGTTTGCATTTATTCTTTAAGAAGATAATACGTCTGTGCACTATATGTCCACTCCAACCCTCCATACAAACAGCAAGAGTGACACAACTAAGTGTAACAAGGCAGCATTAGGCATGATGTTTCCACTGTGCTTAGTGATTCTGACAGGATTCTTAATATAGGGAGTATTTGCAGTATGAATTGCTGCCAGAACTATGGGCACATTGTTGCTAGAACAGAAAACAGCGGGGCCTAAAAATATCAGGGGTCAAAATTTACTATTGGAATAAATCTGAGAACTGTGTTAGTTTTGAAGGACTTCCTCAGGCATGACCAATTTACCACATATGTTGCTTGATATCTGGCCATACAAGCTCTTTACTTTCTCAGTTTTTGTAGTACAGTATTCATCCATATCTGCTTTATGTCTTTTTGGAAGCAAAATGCCTGGCATTTGAGAACTCTCTTTCCAACCTCTCTATTTATTTTTCTCTCTTTTTTTCTCTCTATTTTTTAACCCTTCCTTGGTTTCTCTCACCTTTGGTTCAGAAAACCTGATGTCTTTAGAAGCTGTCAATGCACAGGATGCTCCAGTGCTAGCTGGTGATTGATATCTGTACTGAATCTTGTTGTCTTTCTGCATCCCCTTCCCTTACTGTGTTTCATTTCCTTTTCCCCTTGACAACATAGTGGTTTCCAAACTGAATGTCTTTGGCTCTGCTGTGGCTTTAAAAATACTTCAAATTTAGATATTTTGGGAGTTCTGGAAAGGAAGAAAGAATGGTTGAGGGCTTTTGTCTTCCTCTTATTTTCTGATAGAGTTTGAATTTCCTTGAATTCCCACGGGAATTTCCCATGGGAAAGAGAACAACTTTCACAAGGAACAGCTTTACCAGGCTGAAAGTTAGATCCTGAGAACGTGCACAACTATTCACCTGTACTATGAATACAACAGTCAGAATATTTGCTATAATCTTCATCTTGGGATTCAGACTGCAAAAATTGTTCATCCAATTAAAAAAAAAAAAAAAAAAAGAACAGGACAGAAAATAACAGGTGTCCACCTCTTACTAGGCTTCTTTTGCTGCCACAGAATAAAAAGCCTTCCTTTTTTCAATGGTGTCATCTCTTGCCTTTGCTGAGGCTTTTTCAACCTAGACTTGTCTCTATTCTCCCATTTTCCTTTAGACTTTGGATTTGGTTCGCATATTTGTTCTAAACTGTAACACAGTATCAGAGGCAGTTCGTTCCACATGACTCCCTCCCTGTGATAGGGTCCTCTCCATGACCATAACAGTCTGATTGGGTGGCAAAGCCCCTCATCTGATAACTGTTTGTATTTGTTTAATGTTACTGTGACTCTCTAAACAGTCTCCATACACCCAAACTTTGGTTATACTCTCTACATTTTGGGTATATTATCTGAATTTGGTTATCTTGTCTGCATTTTCTGTTGAACTCTGCACTGTTCAAACTTGAAACTCCCTGGTGCTGATGAGACTTCACTTGGAATGGAAAGTTTTAAGCCCGCCCTTCTCCACCTCCATAATTTTAAGTGATAGCATGAAAGAAATGGAAAGCTGATTTATACAGCCCAAGAACCATTTATCTTTGTATAGAAATCTCTGTGTGCTGTGATAGCAGAGAATTCTTATGTGAGTGTGAAGTAACCTGTGCAGTATTTGGAGCAAAACTGCTGATGGTGAGAAAAAGAAGTGTTTCCTGACCACTTCTATTTTCATGTGGCTGAAAACAATGTTGGCCATTACTTGTTGACTGAGATGCTGCCTTGATCCTTTTGGCCTCAGAGACCAAGAATAGAAGTACCAAAAGCTTAACATGACTCAGTTACAGGCAGTTATTTGGTACACTGAATAACACAGTTTAGACATTTTCATCCTATCTACATGTTAACTTTGGCTTAATAGTTCAGGAGGATGATCCAGAAAATAGCTCTCCTGCTTTAGTAATTTCAGCAAACATTTATTTATGTTCACAAAAGTTGCATGCAGACTGAAGTTCATTCAAATAATAAATATAATTCCCTCACACATGCCACATTTTCTACAGTCTATTAGTATTTATTAGTGTGTGTGTGTTTAAAATAACACTACATAGAAATGCTAGTCCAAGCTCTTTTTCTCGTGCATGATTCAGCTTAACCCTTCTCCCCATGGTGGACTATTTGAACTCTCCATTCCCACAGGAGGTTTTCCTCTTCTGAGAGTGGTTGTAATCCCATAATTATTAGGGTAAACCCATAAATATCACGATAAACCAGCCTGATCACTAATCAGCACTCAGCATTCCCCAGGTAGAACAACACCTGTTCATTTGGACGTGGGGAATATGCAGTAAAACCATTCCTGTGGCAATAAATAATGTTTGTTAGTTTTGAAATTAGACTCCTAAAACATACAAAGAACTGAGGAAAATTCTGGGTGTGTAATTTTATTTAACATGCTTGTCTTTGTCGATAAGAGTTGATAAATTGCTGATGCTACACTGGGCAGATTTATTAGGGAATCCATAGCTGACCAATAGAAACCAGAAAGGCACCTGCCATACAGGAGCATTTTAAATTCAGCTTCCTCCTTCAGCACTGGATGACAGATTATGAAGGAGGAAGACATAGAATCAACCATGTAATCCTGCTATGATCCTTCATTAAACAATCCAGAGTGATAAAGAAAAAGCAGGAGGAAATTTCTATAGAAATTTTATTCCAATGGTCCCTTTCAGGCATCCCTACTGAAACCTTCAGCCTGTTGATCATGTTTGAAGATCTGTTACACTACGTGCCTCGGCCTTTACCCTCCTTCTCTAGGCCACCTCTGGATCATGTTAATTGGTTTTGTTAGTTTTCTGTTGTGTTTATATTTGAGTTTTTGTTTAGTTGATTTTTTTGTTTAGTGTTTTTTTTTCTTAAATCTGGCTACTTTAATTTGAAATGTCTAATTCAGACTTAGTTGTAAGTTTCAGCAGTCAGATTTAAATATCTTGGCCATAATGTTCATACTGCACTGAAATATTGAATCTGTTCTCGCTAACAAGGCAGTTTTTCACACATTAAAGGAATATGTCGAATGTTGGATCTGTTATACTCCTCAAGTGTTGGATCTCTCCCCTACTCAGAGCAGCAGTCCTCATCACAGATTGCAATTCAACAGTAAAATATTGAAATTCTATTGAATCACATGGATTCTCCCCATGCTTCAGTTCTTAAAAAAACAACCCAAAAAAACAAAGCTCAATTAACCCCTAGAGCCTGAGAGAAAATGTCATTGACGCTGTTAAAAGAAAATGTGCCTTAAAGTACTATATTAATTTTTAGCTTTGTATGTCCTCTGCAAATATTAGGGGAGAGAAGCAGGCAACATGACCCACAGTAATTGTATGTAACATGCACTGCCTATTCCTTCCCTGTATCTTTTCAGGTTTAGTGTGTGGCAACGTGTGTCTCTGCTCAGAGCTTGTGTAAAGCCTGTATGCCTGTTAGCTTTCTGTAAACTCTTGTTTATACAGTCTCCTGGACCTCTTCAGGAGACATTTAATTTGCTGATAAATACCTCAGCTCTTTTATAGGTAAATGATAGAATTCTGTGCTTCAGTAAAACTGAGGCAATAATGCATCTTGACAAAAAGTGAAATAGTTGGAACTTTAAGATACTACTTAAAAATAAAAAAAACCAGTCTAAAATGGAATTTTTAGTGAAATAGCATACAAAGCTGTGCAAGAAGTATCTTTAAAAAGCAACATTGCTGGGTGATTAGACTTTGTTTTTAGATTTGAGAGTACTGAGTTGCACATACATATTGATGCAGTTTTCAAAGTCAATAAATAGTGCATCAGCTCCTGTATGGAAAGAGGATGTTGCAGAAATAATTATGACATGATGTGATAACCCCTTCTTTAAAAAAAAAAAATTAAAAAAAATAAAGGAAAAAAGCAAAGCAAAACAATACTGCAGTGTTCTGGCCATCAGGAAACCACGACAATGCTCCCACCTTTTTCCTGTGACTTACCCAGAGTTCCTTCCAGGCGACAGAGATAACTGACTGCTGCAGACTGGATCCTGTGCCAAATGAAAATAAAGTAATTTTTTTGTTAAATTTATATCTGATTAAAAATGAATCTTAACAACTCCCTTTATGACACTCAGTTTTACAGCTCTTCAGCTAAAATACTGCTTTGTAACTTTAAAATTGCCTAATTTCCTAGTGCAAGTGTTACTCCAGCAGGACAAAGACAAAAAATTACTTAATTCTGTAAATTCATATCTCATAAACTAACTGTGCTTAAATGAGAAGGTTGTTCATCTGTTTCTTCTTAAGAAAAAACTACTTTAAGTTAGCTTTTATGATTCTCTGGGACTTCAGTATTCATGAAACAGCTTGATTTGCCAATAATGCTTTTCAAAGTGCATGTGACTTGGGAAAAGCTCTCATGCTGTTCAAAATGCACATGTAGTCCCCTACATGTGAACTTTTGGGGTTGTATGTGTGCCTTTACGGACATCCTCCTATTCTCTGTGCATCATGGATGTGTTTTACTGTCGCCCTCTGTTCTCTGGGTAGGGTGGAGCTGGGGCAGCTCTCTAGCCAAGGCTGCAGCAGCACAGGAGTTGTAGCTTTAGAGTAAGGCTTGCCTAGAGTAAGGCCACTTTTATCTGTTTAGGAATGGTATTTAGATAAAATACCCCATCACTGCAGTGCTCTGCAAGCATGTCTCTGGGAGGTGCAGCATGGATTAGGAACTGGCTGTGACATCAGGGTGCAAAGAAATTCTTGCTGTGCAAGGAGGAGCCTCTCTGGTGTGTGTGTCATGCTGGGGTCCACAGGGCCTCGCTGTGGTTCCCATCAACACACATACACACAGTTACTTCATGCTCTCCTTACAGATAGGGAATTCTTTCTAGTCCCTTGTTTTTAGCTCAGCTCACTCAGTTAATTTCCACAGGCATTTTGCAGGGTTATTTATGCTTCAGCCTGTACTTAGCAGCCAAGTTATTTTTTTTTCTGACTGGCTACTAATGAAGAATAAGTCAATTTATCCTCATCAGTTAAATTATAAATACAGTGAAAATAGAGTAAAAATGTCACCACATGGAAATGGCTTTGCTTTTTTTCCATTCCCTAAATCCTGGTTTATGTAAACTGAGATAAATATTTATAAAAAATGCTGGGCACAGCAACCCTCTTTTTAAAACTATTTGGATTAGTTTGTGAAATGTAACTATTGATGATACAGTTTGCTACCTTTGTAAGTAGATTTACTTTGTACAGCAATGTCTTCCACTAAGTTTTAAAATAAATGTTGTGTTTTATTTGATCTGTGTAACAAAGGAACTTGTGAACCGCTGAAAAAAAGAAAAGTTTTCAGAAGAAGGTTAATTTTCATAGTATATATTGTGAATTTAAAAAAAAAAAATGTCTTACAGGCCAAAACTTGCCTCCAGACCAAACGGAATTAAAGAAGACAGACAGGAGGGACTTCCGTGGAATGTATGGAGATGTTCTGTGCACCCAAAACATGTGCAGGAAGAACACTAGTGTCAGTGCAGGTGTGCAGGTCAGCTCCCTGCCCCTCAGCATGTGGGGCTGTGGGGCATGGGGCTGCTGATTGTCTTGAGCAAAGCCTTTCTCAGTGGGGCTAGTCCTCCTGCTGTTGAAATCAATGCCAGGGCTTCCCTGTATTTCAAACGAACAGGGTTAAACTCTTCATTACATGCCCTGGAGTTTGTCCTCTGCTGTGACCACCTTGTGCCATCTGATCCTCACAACTGGCTACTTCTGCTGTTGCAAATGTGCAAGCCAGAGGAGAGTTTTGGGATTTTTTTCTGAAGTATACAGTGAGGGATTTCATCATTTTATAAGGTTTTTAAAAATTAATTTTCAAAAAACACAACAAAAATAGATGGAGCATTAAAGCAAATTTACCAGCCATTGAAGTAAAGAGCTGCAAATAGAAACAACGCTTGTATTCTACCTTTAGCTATCAGTATAAAACTCATCAAAGTAAACCAGTTTTATTTAGACATCTGGAAAATGTACTTTGACAAACATCCACTTGATGAATGTCAGTGTCTTATAAAAAGACTTTGATATCAAAGATCCGCAGAAACTGTCAGAATAAACTGGTTGGTTTCTTTTTCTTTTGACAGAAGGATGTTTCTTAGCCATGATTTGTATTGTCTGGTTGATATGTTTTTAATATCTTAATACAAAAGATTATTTTTATGAATGTTTTTCTATCTACTTGTGCAAAATTACGTGACATTAATAAGACGGATTTACAAGTTAAGCAAACTAGAAAAGGAGAATCTGTATTTCTGCTCCTTCCAGCACTGTTAATTGTTCTGTCCTTGAGGTTAATGAATAGTAAGACTATATTTTTGATAGACTCACAGAGCTTAGGTAATCTATCAAAACCTCCTTTCAAGTAGATGAAGAGAATACATGAATCATGTAAGTATCTCAAGGATGGGTGTTAAGAGGATGGAGCCAGTCTCTTCTAAGTGGTGCCAAGCAATAGGACAAGAGGCAATGGGCAAAAACTGATGCCCAGGAAGTTCCACCTGAACATGAGAAAGAACTTCTTTACTGTGCAGTGACCACACATGGAAGAGGTTGTGGAGTCTCCCTCACTGGGGATACTCAAGAACCATCTGGATGCAATCCTGTGCCACGTGCTCTAGGATGGCCCTGCTTGACCAGGGAATTTGGACCAGATGACCCACTGTGATCCCTCCCAGTCTTACCCATTCTGTGATTCTGTGATACTGTACTTTGAGTGATACTCTTTCCTTGCATTTAATGCTACTGAATTATATATAGAGAGGGCAAAATGCAGTTGATTAGGTCACGTATTTTAGCCTTTCTACAAAAGGCTTTTCATCACCCATACCCAGAATATACCTCACCTTATATAGAAGGAACTGTTCAAGGCAGTAGGTATGACTGCAGATGTCTAAAACAGCTTATTCCTCCCGGCTTTTTTTTTTTTTTTTTTTTAATCCAGAAAGGAGGTGTTGCCTTGCAGTGTTACTGGAGATGCTGAATACATTAAAGTAGGAAGATGAGAGGAAGCCTTGTGGGGACTTCTTGTAAACATGCAGCATGATTGCTTTTTATTGGAAAAGGCATTTCTGCGATGTTCTGTGCAGAGCTGTAGTGCCATAGATATGTTGAAAATGCTATGAAAGCCTTAACTATTTAATTCTCATAATCCATCTGCGAGCACTAAGTGATTAGTTGCAGTTTATCCCAGTGTGGATGCTGGTCTTGCTACTTGCATAAGCCTGCCCTGCAAAGCCCTGCTGGAGATGGCAATGCCCATGCTCAGTGTGGCTGGCAGAACTGCTCTAGATTAATAAGAGAGCTGGCAGGGTGGCCCTGGGTAAGTCTGCAAGAGATGAGCATTTTAAACTGGATGGAAGAATAATAGTGTAGTTTCTTGACGGCTACAAGGATGCTCATACTGCCTAATTTTAAGCACCAAATTTAGGACTATAATTTCCTGTTTTGTCAGTAGGGAACAGAGACTTCTCGTGTATGTGAATCAGATCAAGTGAAAAACTAAATTTTAGGATGTGTATATATATCTCTAGATTCTTACCAGCCTCACTCACATAGTCTGGTATTTGCTTAAATGTAGGTTTCTGCACGTGTGTTTTTCTGGTACCAAGGAGATGCCCTGGCCATTGTCCCGGCTTTGGGAGAGCACGTTGTTTTGCAGAAAGGCATTTTATAGACAGATATAATAAATACAAGAATCTTGAAACATTTTGTTTTAGGAAATCAGGCTGCCTTGGAGTGGATATCCTGTATGGAGTCAGGAAGGTATAGGAGGATACAGGAGATGCTGTGCTTGCAGTGGCTGTAGATCTAGAAATGGATAACAAAGGGGTGGGGGAGGGAAGTTGGTTGCTTTCTTGCTCATTCTCTCAGACACAGAGGCTATTTTTGTCTAGCAAATATCAATTCATCAGTATTACAAAGCAGTCCTACTAAGGAAATACCCTTTTTAAAAGTTTTTATTTGCTACAAAATTGCAGAATATTTGGTCAACTTCTACTTCAAAAATGAAGGTTTTTCATTATTTCACTATTTACCTTCAGGGTGGCTAAACAAGAATTCAGTTCCCTTCTAAAATATTATGCTATTTTAGAGCAACTGTTTGTGGTACAGGCAATTACATTATGCAATTCCCTCATTTAAGGATGGCTGTTCAGGGAATCACAGGTATCAGCATACTGGACACAACTAACATTGGACACAGCCTTAACATTGGACTAAACAAGTTTGAAGGAGGCTATTTATACCATTAAGAACGTGCTAGAGAATTACTGGAAATAAGTGTATGCTGCTAAACTTTGTCCTGCAAGGCAGTATTACAAGCTATTTTGACTAGGTGGAAAAGTTTTTAATACTGTGGACAAAGTTCTGCAAAAATAGCTTGTATCTTTGTGGTAGTTGTCTCCTGGATTGTATTGACCAGTTTCTTTTCATGACCATAAATTTTTGAGCTCACCGAGATGTATTTCGAGGAAGGGGCTGCTTTCAGCTGATTTGGGTGGGTTACTTTCCTTGACCTAGGGATCACGTTCTTCCTTTCTACCTGCACATCTTTCTTGAGGCAAGTGGCCTCCTCTGCTGGTCATTCTATTTTTTCTTCAAATGTGTGACAGAGAACTAGTATCCTCATTTCCTTTTTTTTTTTTTTTAATCCTCAGAAATGTTGTTTGTTTTGGCAAATGATTCCTGAGAAAGGATTTTTTAGAGGAATTGTTGCTATTATATTAGCTTCCCCTAAGTTATTTCTAGCACCAACCCCAAGTCACCTCCTTTCCCTGCTTTTTGTCTTCTTGACTGCTTCCACTTTGGTTTCCTTTGATGGTTTTTTTGTTGTTGTTGCCTGTTTATATCTTTTTGTTGTCTTTTCAGTTATGATTTTTCATCCATCAGCTCACTGCTTTTCTGAGCCAAGCCAAAAAAACTGCAGTAGTTTGCACCTACACTCGCACACAGATTCAAATCTTCAAGCTTCTGACTGTAATTTGTCTGCCAGTTCTCACCTTTTTTTCCCTCTGTATGAACAGCCTGTGTCTTTCCAAATTCCAATTTTGGGATGCTTTTCTCTTCCCCTGTCCCAGTTTAATTCTTAGGAGGAATAAAATCCTGTCTCCACTGCATGCTCTTTGCTACAGAGCAGTGCCCACACTTTTCATCTCTGTGACTCATAGCGTACAAAATTAGTGCTTGTGAAGCTGGAAGAGCAGGGAGAAGCTGCAGCTCCCAAGAAACACTGTTAGCAGGCATAAGATACTGCTCTCACTGAAGATGGTGACTTTTTCTTTGAGCTTATCCCTGTTGCCTGCCCTGCCTTTTTTCCATATGCCAGAAGAAACATTTGTGTAACTTTCCCAGATCAGGGAAAGATTCCAGATAGACCAACTGAGGAAAATGAAAGACTAATTTGATTGGGTTTGTGTGTGTCAAATGCAAATATTTTTGGCTTGATTTTTTTCCTTCTTTCTAAGGAATTTCAATTAATTATTTCTAATTTTTGTTTTCATGGATTCTGTGATGATAGAGACTACTTAAATGCTGTGTTCACTGCCAGAGAAAATGTGCAAAATTTTGCATTATGCATCTCTTCAGGTTTTCCTGTAGTAGCCAGAGACCTGCCAAAACTATAGATTCCTGGGAATTTCTCAGGTCTCCAGTGAAATCTCACATCAGCTACAAATTTGGAAAAAAAAGAAAAGAAACAATTTTTTTTTTTTTTTGCTTTTACCACACAATTTAAGAAACAAAAGTTACTATCACACAGAAGGTTCCTGGTTGGAAAATATTTCAGTCTTAAGTGGAAGATGAGATACTTGGTGTACTCAGAGCAGTATATCAGCAACAGCAGCTAACAATGTAGTTTTGAAAATAATTTAGAACACAGATTAAAAGTTGTCATGGTTGTTTCCATCTAAATCCAAATTAGTCTCCTTATTTGAATTAACTTTCAAAACTGTTTTTTAATAATTGTGTATTTGATGTAGTTTCATGCATTAAGTGTTTAAGTGTTATCCAGAAAACTTACAGTTGGTACAGCTAAAAATATTTAAGGGTCCAAAGAGTTAAATTTTCAGATTTTGATTCATCAATATATATATACACACATATGCATGTATGTATGTATATATATATAATATGCATATGTATACACTTTCATAAATATAGCTAACAATATGTTTTTCTGCTAGATGAAAAAACACCCAGTAGAGCAGGGTGTAAGTAGTCTGTAATAAGATAAAATAAATCATCCAGAAAAGCTGAGGTGACTGCATTTTGTTCAAAGCTGCATAACTGCCCATTTCAGAATTATGACATAGTAGATATTTATAGCTGTCATCACAGTTTTTTAAATTCAACCAGATTTTAAAACATTTGAAACAGCACATAATATTCTTCTCTGTTTAGGGGTGCTTTCCTGTAAATTTAAGTCAGCTCCTAAATGCTAATGCAAGAGCTAGTTATAGTTCACTTGAATTTTAACAAGTGTATGGATGGCATGTTTCTGTGAAATAAAATCCAGTTTAACTTTCCAGGGTACTTGCTTTGCCAAGAAATATGTAATTTCTCATGCTAACTGTATTTAATTGTTAGAGGATGGATGTCTTGTGGTTTCTAGTGGTAAAAATGGAAAAATATGCCAAAATTGGTCAGGCTAGGTAATAGTATTTTGAGCTCAGTCCTACATAGCATTGAGTACTCCATCATTCCTTCTTCCTTGTGGAAGGAAGACAGCCAGGAGGGAGGCCCAGTGATGCTCATTTTCTTTCTGTCCTACTTGGGACTGCAGTTGTGTATCCAGAGCAAATGGATCACTCCTTAGCCTCAGCTGAAGGCTATGCCCATTTAACTCTTGTTTGGTCTCTATCTCCTCTCTGAGAAATCATTTCCTCTTATAAACAAGATGGCTTCTGGTTTTAACTGGAATCAATTCACAGAAATGGGCTGGAAAGTGAACAAACATCAGCCAGCTGCAATGATTGTGTGGTGCCTCTGCAGCACAAGTGGGGGAAGAAGGGGCTGAGTGCAGGCTGGAGGGCAATGTGAAGGAATGAGGGGGGGGATGAATGATGGAGCTCACTTAGCCCTGTTCCTGGCTGGGCTGTTCCATAAATGACCTCTTAAGCTCCTGGTTCTTGTCAAGGGGGTCTCCCTCCAGCCATTCCCACTCTTGCAGTTGCAATGGCACAACTTGAACTCCTCCACAAATTGATTGGCCTTGCTAAAGAAACAGAAAGCTACCACAGGAAACCAACAGACAAATCCCTGCAGTGTTTTGCCAGGTGAATGGCTTACCTGGCCCACAGAGGAGTTAGATGAACCCAAAAGCAGGAGACTGAAAGGCTGCTCATTTTGACACAAGGCACTGTTGGACAGGCTCATCTGTGCTGCTTAGCCACACTCTCAAAACGGGATTTACAGCATCCAGGACACTCTACAGGGAACCTGCCACCCTAGTCACCAAGAAAGACAGGAGCAAAACCAGGAGCTGTAAATCTTCTCTTTGCTTTGGTCTTCAGGGGAACACTTCATTAGGGCTGTTGGTTCAAATTCTTCCTGGAACAGCCATTTATCCCTTTCTAGCCTAAATTTACTTCTTTGTTTAAGGTGCTGGTGATGAAGAGGTTCCTCAGCTCTCTTGCTTATGCTGAGCAAATGGACCCAGAGAGCTACATCTGTGCTTACCAAGCAGGGTTGGGGCTGGAGAAGAGACTATGCCAAAGGTTAGGGAGTAGGGCACTCACCTGAAGTAAGGAAATCTGGGATCCAGCCCTGCTCCCCAGCACGCTGACCACAGCTCTGATTATGTGCAGAAGAGGAGACTTCAAATAAGAGGAGTGGGATTCACCTGACCAAATGTGGATGGTGACCTCTGAGTCACTTTTCTAGACTCCATGTATGATCACTGGAGAGAAACATGTTTGCATAGAAAACAGCTCTTCTTCCAATGTGGACATTTGAAATGGACACAATGAATTGCAGCTTCAGAGCATCTCTTTCTCTCAAACTACAAGAAATTTAGAAAAGCAGCCCACATGTAGATAACTGCACCAAAGTAGCCTGGTTGACATAAATGTGGCAAAAGGTAACTGAGGAATTCAGAGGGTATTTTGAGAACACCACTTTAAAATTCTATTGCCTGAATTTTCCTATCAACTTCTGAGCAATTTAGTGAACTAGGTCATGATACCTTACAGGATGGAACCTTTCTTTCCCAGAATATAATGATTTTCACATCCAAATGTCTTAAAAACCTACACTTATCCATGTAACAGGTGTGGCCGTTAGGGCTGGTGTCAGGGATTGTGGCATATAATAAGGTGGAATAAGGTCTACATGGGACCAAATACCAATGGCAAGTAAAGACGCCGCTATGCTCCACTGATTATCCATGGGCTGTGACACACAGTGGCATTGCTGTGATATTTTCCTATCAATATCATTTTTCAATTCCGAATTTAGGTTTAAAATCAACATTCGCATTTTTCATTGAAACAGTGATAGTTCAGTAAAAATGGGCTGAAATTTTAAAGAAAGACAATTATCCATTATTTAAAACATCAGCTAAAATGAATTAATGAACAACTAATCAATTTTAAGTATTCTGTATTTATATATCTCAGTGTACTGCAGTACCTTTCAATCAAATTACAGTTGCTTTATAGTGACTATGGTACCAATCATAATGAAGCAACAGGTGAAAACCACAGTAATTTAATTAATTAAACTTCAGCCATTAATATTACATGTATTTGAGTCATAGTTTTCAGAAAGAATAGCAGAAAAGTTGTGTTTGTTATTGGAAGTTGTTCCTTCATAGAAGCTTTGGTTTAGCTTTTTTTTTTTTTTTTAAGCTTCGCACAGTGGTTTGATTCTGATTTAGTTAATGTTCAGCCTATTCAGGAGGGTAAAATTACTGGGGTGAGCTTTATTGCTGTAATGGAGGTCTTGAGAAATTTAAATTGAGAAGTATTCTAATGCATCTCTGTAGAATATTATCTGCCTCACTTCTGAATGCTTTGCTACCATGTGCAGAACATGGCACATAAGTGGCTTTAGGGGCTCGATGCACTTATGGAAGTATTTTTCCTTGCTGTCTCTTAACACAACAAAAAGACACTTGAAGCCTTTTCTTGGGGCTTATGTTTATTGCAAATTTAAATGTAAAGAGACCAAAGTCCATCACAATGCACCTGCAGGCTTTTTTATTTTTTCAACTGTAGACATTGTGATGATTTTCAATGAAAAATTCTGTTGCCAAGGAATTGCTGAAGTGAAGGTTTGTAAAACTCTATTGTTGAAGATAGAGCCAAGATTAAATTAAAAAAATTATTTTTGCAATGGGTTGCAGGTAAAAATTGTTTATAAGCTCATATTAGCTAGTCAGGGAACATAAACTTTATTCTGTGCTTTACAGAGACTGTTCTACAGTGCAAATGTTGAACTGCATCTAACGAATTATCTAAGGAATATGCCCTGTGAGCAGTTGCAAACATTATGTGCTGAGATGTGTTCAATACACTGTTCATTGAGCAACTCTGAAGAGTAATAGTAATAATAATAATAGGAGCCTATTTGCAGACAGTTGCAAGCAGGAGAAATGGCTAAATGCTTCAGTTAAATTATTCCTTATTTGCCTTGTCATACTATGTGGTAACAGTTAATAATATAATGTGTTTTAGTAATGGGTTGGGGTTTTTTTCTGTATTACTTCCTCTGTCCAGATTATTCTCTTCCATTAGCCCATTC
Source organism: Corvus brachyrhynchos (assembly GCF_000691975.1). Lineage (NCBI taxonomy): Eukaryota > Metazoa > Chordata > Aves > Passeriformes > Corvidae > Corvus > Corvus brachyrhynchos. The sequence goes on from NW_008236769.1 coordinate 4,531,732, forward strand.
TCAATGGTTTATTTTTTTGCAAAGTCCATCCAGTGATTATAGTATGACTTCAAACTTGGCTTTCCTGCTATGTCCAGGTGATGAAGTAGTGTCTTTGGTGGACACTTTTCCAGCAGATCTACTAGTGGAGGGTTTTTCTGCTATTTTATTGAAATTCTTCCTGGAGGCTTGGTAATAGCTGTGCTGAGTATCAAAGCTGAAGACAGATATGGACCTTGGACCTCCCTTACACATTTCAGGGAATTTCTTAACCCCATTTTCTGATCCTTAATATTATAAGGTACTTTAAAAAATATTATGATTGAGACTTTCAAATAATCAGACTAAAGATAGTATTAGGTCAGTTTAAAATTACATCACTTGAAGTTCAAATATGAGACTTTACACCTCACTAAGCTTTCATATTTGTATTTAATTACTTTCTGCAGAGGAAAGTATTTAAGCTTGTAGAAAAACATGTCTTCTCTGAGCTGTTTATAACAAGCTGATTAATGTAATGTATTACAAATAATGTGGTATTCAGTTTTTTTAAAACTAAATCAGTTCATGCCAGATTTTATAAAAATGCTAACGGCACAAAGTATATCCAGATACATCCATCTAAAAGCAGAGAAACATTGTGCATTAGAGTGAAGCAAGAGGAATTTCAGTGTATGCAGTGGATATTGCCACTTGCATAACAATTCACCTCTCTCTGTTGCTAGTGAATATTCATATTCCCATAGTAAGGCTCTTTGTATTTACTGTTCTGCCGAAGTGCGAGATGGCATCCAAGCCCTCTAGTGTTTTATCGGAGTAGACATGTCATTTGCAATGTTATTCTAAGCCTCCCTAAATAGAACAAGCTGAGATGAACAATACTCTTGTATACCTCTCCTAAAACTCCCTAAAATGTAAATGTAATGTGATATTGACTCCTTTATAACTGCCTCATTTTGTAAAATTCCTTACACTGGCTTGACTTGGAATAAGAGTGAACGTGGGGGGAAGGGAGAGCGAGAGCTTCTCTGGACCCTGAGCAGACTGTATTTGTAGCCCAGAAAGCAAACTAAGAATCACTTGCATTAGAAGAAATAGATTCTAGCATGCAGGGGGGAACTATTACACAGAAAACAAATTACATAAGTTATACATGAATCCATTCAAGGATTCTGCTTTCTGTATATCTGGAGTACAAACTTTCCAATAGCCATCACTGTCTGTCTGTAGAAGCACAGCTTGTAACTGTGAACTATAGACTGCTTAAAAATAAGTAATCAACATGATTCCTGGCTGTGTTCCCTGCTCTGGCTACTCCTGCCTTCATGGCTGTTCCCTTGTCTCTTATACCGTCCTTCCTAGCAGTGCTCTTCCCCAGGCCTTCCCACTCTGACCTCAATTTTTCACGTGCTTCATCTATTTCAGGAGAGCAACAGCCCCTGGTACCAACAGTACCTCGGGGGCCGTGGTTGTTTGCCTCGCTTTCCTCACCCTCCCCTGCTGCCTTTCCACTCAGTCAGCTCATTACCTCGGCAGGTTAAGTAACACTCAAGAGTTACATGCAAATTTTAGCACACCATATTTACAGCTGCATTGGCTACTTTTTGCTGGGGAAGTCCCACCAGACTGATCTGGACACAAAGCAGGACAGCACTAGGTGCTTTCCCTGGCTTTGAGGGGGCTGTTTTCTCTCTGGAACAGAGTGGCTGGGGGCTAAGCAGACTGACATGCAGTTGAGTTTCATGCAAAGCCTGAAATCTGGACTATCCAGTTTAGATCCAGACATGAGGCAAGGATACAGCACAGCTTCAGATGCTTCAAATGTTTCAAAATAGATGTAAATAACTTCTGTGTTGAAAGGGATGCAAACCCATCTGCATAGTTGTTCTCTAAGCAGACTGACATGCAGTTGAGTTTCATGCAAAGCCTGAAATCTGGACTATCCAGTTTAGATCCAGACATGAGGCAAGGATACAGCACAGCTTCAGATGCTTCAAATGTTTCAAAATAGATGTAAATAACTTCTGTGTTGAAAGGGATGCAAACCCATCTGCATAGTCACCCTTATCAGTTAGTTTGTTCTCCTGCAGGTCATTTGTACAATGTTTGTGTGCAAATAGGCATTTAAAGTGATCAGACAGCATAATTAAGCAAAACTGTACTTTAGAAATACCAAGTGAATTTCCTCTTCATCTTGGTGGGAGAACAGATAACAGCCATCAGGCCTCACTCTTTGGAGTGACAGAGTTGTATGACTGTTGCTGCTCTTCAGTGCCTCTCTAATCAAGGTGCTTCTCTTCAGATCACATTTAATGCTTTGGGAAATCTTCATCAGCCTTCAGTGCACTGCAAGGACTGGGAATGCGAACATGGAAATAACAACCTGTTGTTCTGATGGATTATTGCGTGCTGTGCAGGGGCTGCTGAATGTACAAAATCAGAAGGGTGCTGGAAAGTTTGTTTTTAACAGTGCCAAAAAGGGCTGAGCTGGTGGTGTGCTTGATCAGGAGGTGCTTGATCCCTGACAGCAGCTCTGCAGCTGAGGGGCTGCCAGTCCAGCTTCAGTGATGCAGCCCTGCAACCTTCTGAGGGCTTTTCTGGGAGCCATGGGACAGGGATTCAAAGCCTGCAGACAGACAGACACCACTAGGCAGTGTAAGGTAAATACTTGATTGCTTTTATCCACTGTCATTATATGTATTCCCAAATATACGAAGGCAGAGTTTTAATTCTCAGACTATGTGGTGACTTTTGTGCACCATCTGTATTCACTGTATTCTTTGCATCTGTATTCTCTAGAAATATGCCATTACAGGTAAGTCATATTTATTCAGGTAGTTATTCAGTGCTTGTTCCCTAATGAAAACCTCATTGCTACAGGTTTCTGTCAGGTCAGGAGCCATTCAGAGCAGCAGATGGAAGCCGGGTGTCTAATTCCGGTTAGATTTCTTTGGCTTTTGTCTATTGCAGCTGTGATCGTGTTGGGTGTCCTTTTTGCTGGTATAGTTGTTATATGGGAGTTAAAGTACTGATTTTGTTTAGTGATTGCTGCTATCAGTAAAGATAATTTTAATAATTATCTTCCTATAATATTTTAATTTTTCACCATGACAGGGTTATATTTGCTATTTGATTTTATTACAGTCTGTTAATTTGAATCTGATTTTTATTACTTTATTACAGTATTCAATAGCCAGTATATTTATAAGTATAAATGACTTATGACTTGAAACACTTGACTGGGAATTATAACTTGTCTTTTTGTATCTTGGAAAACAGATTCTCATTATTTTGTCAGGCAAACTTTAGGATAAAATGCCCCTACCAGAAAATGAGCAGTGCAACTTAACTTGGCTGAGAGACCTAATGTAACTTGAGTAAGCCAACACCTTTGCTTTGTGTGTCTTGCATGGGTGATACTTTAATCAAAAATAATCATTCTTACAACCATCTTTTCATGGGAGTTCTTCCTAGCCCTCAACACATCAGCACACACAGAAACCCATTTTACAGACGTATATGTGTATGTAGTTATGGCATAAAGATGGGGAGTATTTCAGACAGCACCAGCTGCCTCTGATGCAAGAGAAGGGGAATGTAATTGCTTCTGTGGAAGTCTGTACATATTTGCCAGAATTTATAAATGTTTACAAGTAACTGGTCTTCGCATAAGCAGGGCCCTCAGGGAGTGCTAGGCCCCCATCTGCTGGAGAGTTTTATGTCAATTCTGGTGATTTTTAGGTTATTTTCCCTGCATTTTTCTCTAAGAATTATCATCACTTGGCTTACTTACTTAAATGCTGATAGTGCCTGGAGAGGCAAAGGCCTTATTGTTTGGAGTAGTCTACATACATATGGTGAGAGACAGTTTCTCTCCCAACAAGTTTTCCATCTAAATAAACAAGGTTAACAGGGCTGGGAAGAAGCAGTAACTCCCCATTTCACGGGGGAAGAACAAGAAAAGTGAGAGGAGCTGAGCACTGAGCCCCAATCCTGACAGGCACCAAAACGTTTGCTCCTGGCAGGGCCAGAGGGTTTTGGAAAATATTTTCAAGTTGAAAACAGTTGGAAATGTACTTCAAGAAAAATAAACATTGCAATCTGCTTGGAAAG
>NW_008236769.1:4535874-4546839 GCF_000691975.1 Corvus brachyrhynchos
CTTTCAACTACTTTTAAGACCTTTTGGGGAGATTCGGTGGCCTCCCGAGTACGTTTGGTAGCTTAATTTGCAGCTTTTCCTTGTCGTAGTGCTGCCTAGAGCTGTGCCTTTGACTGGAGTCTCTCGACTGTACTTACACAGCAAACATGTGACTGAAGTCTAAGTGTGAAATGATCCATTCCTTGGTGGTTTTGAGGAGCCTGAGAAGGTAGCTGAGATGTCTGCCTTACTGTTTACAGAGAAGGCTAAATGGGCACCCTTTCTAGGATGCTGCTTGTCTTCTGTGCACTGTTGGTTGGATGACACCGGAGAATGTAACCAAGACACTGAGAACAGTCAAGCTTGTATAGAAATTTCTTCCTTTGGCCCATCTCTCCCCCAACATGGGCACTGCAGAAAGCAGCAGTGAGAGTTCTCCTGGACCCAGCCCTACAGCTCTTGCCAGCCACCTCAGGGCAGTGTGTTTCAGTGGCTGGAGTAAGATTAATTGCACACTTGAATTTCACACACATCTTTAAGGGCACCTATAATTAAAAATGCATTACAGATTACAGTTAAAATTGTAACGTTGGGAATGTTTAAAAACAGACATTTGTCATCAGCAGGGAAGCCTTTAAGGAGGTAAATCTTCTATTATTATTTCCCTCTTCTCCCAGATAAGAATAGTAGTGGATGAAGAGAGACAATCTCCTGTACAGTAGAGGAAAAGCCTCTCTGTCCAGTGGAGACAACATTCCCAGGGGAAAGCATCCAGGTTTGGGGATTCTTTGGAAAATCTGTTGCTTGTCTTCTATGAGACCTAGGAAATAGCTCACAGTCCTGCCCAAAGAAACTAGTCTGAATCTGAGCCCAAATTGTGCCAGCAAAGAGTGGCACACGGTGTAATTTGAAGAGACTGGGTTATAATGTTGGGCTGATTTGCAGGGGAAATGAATATTTAGGTGGAAATGCTTATTTATTAGAATCCTATTTGTTGCTGCAAATTACAGTCACTTTGAAAGTGGGTTGATTTACCTGTTTCCTCTGAAGTCCTGCTTTCATTCTCTGACCTGATGTGGTGTAGAAAGAATCAAACCATCTCTATATAAAAAAAAAAAAAAAGAAAAGAGAGAAACTGTACTCAAACCATAAAAGGGTTTTTGGTGTCTCCAAAAGAAGAAAGGCAGTCTTGCCATAAATTTGGTGAACTGCATTTATAGTGCTTATGCCCACAGATTTAGCTTGTAACAGGGAAATCTGCTATGTTTAAATACCCAGAAGGAGTCTGGAAGACAGATTTGTCCTGATAGCTTGTCATTTACCAAAACGGGTAGTGATAATTGGACACAGGAGACACTTGCAGATCAGCCTTTAGTGACAGTGCTGATAGTTACTGAAAACATAAAATATCTCATGGTGGAGCTTCAGTGTCTTCTCTGTCATCAGCCCAGGCGATGTCCACAGCAAACACCATATGCATCATTGTCAAGTGCATTTTATCAAAATACTCTCAGTTCAATCCCTTTCTTGTTCTTTAAAATATTCTACAACTGTGCATATTAAAATTTACAAAATACTAATGAGATTGGAGAAGTGTAAGATAGGGATGGATAAACCCATCCTTCCGAGGTTGCTTTTGTCTCTGATGGCTCTGGCCTGGAATGAAGCAGGTATATTAGTTATCTACCAGGTATAAAACCTCTTTTCCAAATCTTGCTTCCCTTGGTCAGCATTATATTACTAATCTTCGCCTTTCAGCCACGCTGTTATTCTGTGCCATAGGACTCAATGTTGCTCTGATGGAGCTGAACAAGATGAAGAAAAAAATTAGTTCTTTGAAGAGTGAATTGTCACAATTACCAAGGATCTGCATATCAAAAAGCGTCCCAAAGTTTGTTAATGAGAGCCTTTCCTTTTGCATTGCTTTTAAGCATCATTTATTGCAACTTCCTTGTTATTTAGCTTTTGCTTTTTAGAAAATATGGGGGTTTTTGTAGGGCACTGTACACAACTATGATATAATTGCAGAAATTCCAGCAAAAGGTCATACATCATTCTGACTTCTCCAATTACACTTCTGTCTGTCAAATAACTTGTAAGAACTGGGGTTTTTTTTTCCTTCATTTTACATCTTTGAATGCTGCCTCTTAGATGCAGGATACTTATGCAGCACATTGCTCTGTGCTGCTTTTTTAGCACTTTTAACTGGTTCCTGTCCTGCTTCTTGCAAAGTATGCACAACACTGCCTGCAGCGGATGCCTGTATTGCTTAGTTGTAACATTTGGCTGTCTAAGGAGCTGCTGAAAATTATATTCAGATGAAGCTAAATTGCCAGCTAAATATTGAACTGAGCAGTAGATGGTGAAGTCCCATGTGGTATTTTATTATTAATCTCATCAGGAGGTTGTAAAGAACAATACCAATAATTAGTCATACCTTCTAACCCTGCAAACCAGGACATATTGGTTATATTACCCTCCAGAGTATACTTCATTAATAACTTCCTATTTTACTTATGTATTATGATGTAAGAAGGATTGCTAGATCTTAATGAAGGTAGCATGTGAATTAAGTAATACAATTTGACCAAACAGGTTAAAATTTATTTATTCATAACTAAATCAGTGCTCGGTACGTTAGTGTGTGTGACTTAAACGATAGCTTTCTGTTTCTGAAATGAGACCTTGGATTAAAAAATGCTGGAAAGATTTAAGAACTTCCTTTTGTGCCCTTTTGCTGCTGTTGTTACCCTAGATATAAGGTATTCAGGCTGTGTGTTATATTCATATCCACTGCTTCTAAGACACATGACCTGAATGTGACAAAAAGATAATTTTATAATATAATGGTAAGAATTTATAGGAAAAAAGAAATGAGGCCAGTAGCTACCTATAATGTAGGTTCTGTTGGAGAAAAGGATCCCTATACAGCAGAGCTGTTAAGATCTGCTAAAGTAAATGGAATTTAGGCATATACATAAACACATACCCCAGTTTTATTAATCAGTATCAGAAAGTATATTGAGGTTTTTAATTGAGCCAAGATAAAATGTATGAACACATTTTCCCTGACTTGTTGTGGATTCAGTAAACAGTGTTTTTAATTACGTAATTTTACCTAAACGTTATTGGGAATAAAAGGTCCAAGGGAGTTCAGTAACACAGACTGGTTCAAGTTCTCAAGACAACACAAATACTAAATACATTTATAGATTTAACTCTAGGGCACTTTACTAAAAATTACTTGATGTAGCATTTGTTGCTATGTGCTAGAAACAGTTTCTCTGCCCATACGTTCGATGTATGTATGAGTATCAGGTTGGCTGCCTGCTTTGAACTGGTAAATATTTACTTAGGAAGTTGTTGGGTTTTTCTGTAGGTATCAAACTGATGACTGGCTAGTATAGATCTGATGAGAAGTGCCATCTCAAGTCAACCCTCCTTAAAGTAGACTAGACACTGAGACTGCCTGTGTTACCACAAGCTTGCTCACCACAAGCCACAAATTGCCCTTTTAGGAAAGCAAAGCAAACTTAAGGCAATAATAATCTGCACTGCTCAGGCAAAAGCACTTTTTAAATGTGCTTGCAAACATTGCTTTAGAAAGACAGAAACACAATTAAACTTCAAATAAACAATTTTTTAAAAAGTCAAACAAAGAAGGTAATGTTGAATTTCAATACCATCCATCAGCATTTAAACTTAAATTTGAAATCCCATCCCTATCTTGAATTATACAGACTGGTTTGTAGAAGAAAAAAACCTGATTTTGCTCTTAGGAACCTTCAGTTTTTAATTTATTCTTCTGTCTTTGGCACAAATTAATCCAACTCTGATAAACTTAATGTTGGAATTTTTTCAAGTGGTTGAGGACAAAGATGGGTACAAACCAGTTTTCAGGTCTTTAGAGGGAAAGCATTAGTGCTTGCCTACTTTTTTTGTTTATTTTGTCTTGGAGTAGTGGGGTTTTTATGAGTGTATTTTTTTTTCTATGTGTCTAAGATACTGAGAGACAGGCTGACCTGACAGACATTCAAAAACATTGTAAACTGTATTTATTACTCAGTGGAAGACGCAAGGCTAATGGAATGAATCGATAATGCCCTGGATACACACACTGTATTTACCTAGTCCTGCTTAAGTCCGAATGGAAATTTTACTTATTGTTTAACTAATAATTACTTTACCAGCTATATTAGTTCTGGGTATTGATTTTACACTAGCAGTAAATTTGATAAATCTTTTTACAACTATTTAATTGTTTATTTCTTTGTTTGTAGATAATAAAATTAAAAGTCGCAGCTGAGACATTGAGCTGCCAAGAATTAACACACACCTATATAAACACAAAAATAATACTTTTCTCAGAAAATTCTTTGCAGATATCAAACCGTTGTCTGATCTTTGTACCCACATATATTTAAATACTGAATTTTTAAAATGTTGAAAATAATAAACCACTAATAGTTCTGAATCCAATTGTCTGAATTTGAAGTAAGATGCCCACTTAGAAGTCCTAGTAAGAAATAATTCAGATGAAAGTTGTAACCACGGTTAACTGTCCTGCAACTTTTAAATTGAGTTACAGATGCTTAAAGTTGCATGGAACAACAGCAGGATGGAGAACAGGGATCTAAACACTAACCAGGCTCCAGCTAAGTTAGTAAGGCAGAGTCCTGATAGATACTTCTGTGTTTAAGCATTGTTCCTGGTGGGGGTGAATGGTGAAGAAAAGCATCTTTGGAGCAATGTTAGTTAGGAGTGATGTTCTGTTGCTCATTTAGATCATGAACCTTTTGTCAATATGAACAATTAGTGGGCTAAAGATTCCATTGACCACACAACAAGAATCAATATACACAGTACTTGTTAGTTATTTACCACAGAGTGTATTAACGCCTGTCGATTCACCATAAATCCTTTAAAGCTATCCTGCTATGATCCTTGCCACAACATGCATTGACACATCAATAAATCCTTTTGACAAGGGCGATATGTGAAAATCAATACCAGTTTATCAGCTATTTCCATGTAGTCTTTTCTACAGAGGTTCAGAGATCTTTTCCCAAAGCTGTACAACTGACATGGCGTAGGGACAGATCTTGAATCAAATAGTGACCTTGAATCAAGTAGTGACCTTGATTAATGCTGTTCACGCAAAGAATTTTGTAAATCCCATACAAGGGACATACAACCATTCCTGATGAGGTTCACTGTTTGGAAAGTGCTTTTCAAAGCTTTTACTGATTTTCTTTTTTTTTTTTTTTTTTGGAAAGTGAATGAACTTTGTGTGCACACAAAACGTTAGGCGCTTTTTTTTCTCAAAGAAAAAGAAGTTTCTTCTCTGATAAAAAATTGCCAGACGTTTCTGTCACTAAATTATTTTCTACAGCAGAAGACCCATCGCCAAAGGCTGTGCTGTGCACTTATTCTGCTGTATAAACTTTATTGCATTATAAAAATAGGTTTAACACATATAATGGAAGGTACGAGATTTAGGCAGAGGAGAACCATTTTTTTAGTTGGTTCTTCTGAAGTGTTTGAGGAACTTTGAACTAATCCTATCTGATTTCAAGTGTCAAGCAATTTTTTTAAAATCTAGGCTCCTTAGGCTTCCAGTGGTGGTTGTTTTTCATGTCTAAGTAAGATGATTTAGATTTTTACAGTAATTTCTTCTATGCATACTGTCCTCCAAATATATGCAGTAGTTTTATCCTGAAGTTTTATACATTACTTATTTCATCAGCAAGTTCTAATTGTCCTGGAGAATGTAAAAAATTTTGGAACCAATGAAAAAATAAATAAATAAATGCCCCTGAAATACAGAAATATAGCTGGAACAAAACTTGAACAGAAAATAATGGCTACATTAATGACACTAATTGTTATTTTTCAAAATGTAAATCTTTTGCCCCTTTCTTGCACAACAAATTAACATTTTGCATTGCAAAGTAGGCAAAATATTAAATTAGTTCTGTATCTTGCATTCAGGGGCATGTAAGTCATGCAGCAGCTTAAAAATCATCTCAAATTCCACAGAGAGGAAAGGATAAGGAAGCCTAATACATGGCTTTTTGGGACTACCTCTGCCAAAGTCAGCTTTGATAGAAGCAAATCCAATTCCCTCTTCAGTCAGTGGGAGCTGGCGCTGCTAATGGCAGGGTTTGGTTCTGCCCGTTGGTGTAACTTTTCCTGTGAAAACTCAGTGTATTGCATGTGTTTCCTGTAACGTTTTCTACAGATACGGACCTTAAAGAAGGACTAAGGAAGCTTTGGCTTATGTTGCAGTGGTTTTAAGTGATGCGAAAGATAAGTGTAACACTCATGATGGAAGATTCGGGTCTCTTGGTCTTTCCCTGCCCAACTCTTTACAACATTTCACTGTAAAAATCGTACCTAAAACCTCCACTGTAAAATCTCAATTATTCTACTATGTGTATGATAAAATATACACCTTGTTATCTGCCTTTCTTTCTCCCCTTTAATTTCCTCCCCTCCATCATTTCTCCTTTATCTTGTTCCCTCTGATGAATCTCTGAAGTGGGGATAAATGTAATGTATTAAATGGCATTAAAATACAGGAAAAACTCTGTTTTGTTTAACTACCTTGTTTATGGTGATAAAGATATTTAGATGATATCCCCCCAGCAGTTAGATACATGAACCATCCTTAAAAGTAATTAGTAAATTTTTCACTTTTCACAAAGGATTTGTTAAATACCTTCTCTCTGTCTCTTTCTCTCCATTAAAGAGGAAAACTGTTCTCACTTAATGCTGCTCTTTCCCATTAGAGTAGTCTGGATTTCTTGGTGCACAACCAGGATGGGCTTCTGGTGTGTGCTGCAGGGACTGCAAGCTGAAAAGGGAAGACAGTATGAAGAAAAGGGTGGAATAAATCCACGTAAACAACTGAAGAACAATGATCTCTGAATGATAAACAAGGTAGAGTAGCTTCAGGCAACAGATAACCCAAGCTCCAGCTGACCTTGGCAGCATGACTGGGTCTTTATATAAGGACAGAAAGCTCCAGCAATTTCATCAGTTTTGCCCCACTGTCAACCTTGCATCTATTATTATTTTATGTCTTTTTTTTTTCCTCTGCTCACATGTATTTATTGCTTGAATGTATTTACTGTGACTAATAGAAGGAAGATCTCTAATTAAGCTTGAGCTTTCTCAAGTCTCTCAGACTCCTGCAGACTGATGAAATTCAGGACTCTTTTTTTTTTTGTTTCAAATCTCTTGTGTCAGAGAAAATTAGACACCAGCTCTGCCCCAGTAGGGTTGAATTTTGGGCCTAAGATTAGTCTTGCTTCTCATTTTGGCATAGTTGTAGAGTCTATCTTTTGTCCTTTCTGCTGTGAATGTGCAGTTAAACTAACAGCAGAGGATGGAAAGGCATCCGTCTTGAGCACGTCACTTGGCAGCGACCAGATCTTAAGCATGAACAGATTTGTTGAGGCAGCTTTTCCAGCCTATTCAGTAAAGGCAACCAATTCTGAGCCTTGTGTACTATGAGCTGATGGGGTCTATTAAATATCCTCATATAAAACATGCCAGGGGCCAGTCTAAGGGAAAGAAAGGAGTGTTCACTGAGAGACGTGAGCTAAAATCTGTGAACAGTTCTGTGTCGCCGAGATTAGTTGTTTGACTGTTTGTGAAGGATGCATCAATGTATCCTACTTTAAAATTGTAAGGGCTGCATGGTTTTTTTATAATATAAGAATTTTGGCATTTCTTTGGCTATAACAAATGATCATGCTGCTGCGTCCACAGCTGGTATATATGGATGAAACTCCATATATGCAGCTGAGAGAGGAAGATTGCTTGGTGGTGTTTTTGTTACAGGCTACCATGTACCCTATGTACCTCTGCACCTGTGTTTGCATGTGAAAAACTTTTAAAGTCACAATATATCAACAAGAGTCAAACACTTGTGAACTAAGCTGTACAGAATAAAAATGTGTTACTGTGGTGTTTTGATGTTTTACCAGTTTAAAATATTAATATCATTTAAGAGAGTGAATTGCAAATTGTAGTTGATGATTGCAAAAGGATCATTTCTACTGTTTGAATAATTTTCTGCATATCTTCATTTAACGCTGATGAACTAATTTCCAATGTGTTTATTTTTAAAAGAAGACATCCTATAACTTAAAAGCACATTAGTAAAAATACTGTTTATTTTTAATGCTGCTGAAAATAAAGGGGTCTTGTGCTCATGCAATTAAAAAGGAAACTGTTTTCATATGAGTAGATTGATAAGTTATGACATGGAACATGGTTTGCTGTGTGACCATGAGGTCTCTTCAGGAAATTATTTTTCCTTATTATCCATCAGCTATCCTCTGTAGTTGACAATTTGGGTTAGGAGAAAAGTTAGAAGTTTGGATGAACAAATAAACAAATAGGAAGAAGCAAGAGAGGGGATTTCAGAGGCAAGGATTTGTTTGGTGGTGAGGAAGATGGTTTTATTCCCACCCTCCAATCTGACCCATTTTCTTGGCTTTAATTGTTTAGTTGTTTTACATGAACAGTGATAAAGCACATGTGCTAAATAAGTAGCAGTGTGTTGTCAAAAAGAGGCTATATTTCAGTAGAAAGACACTCAATTGCTTTAGTTAGTTTGTAAATCTGCTACTAGAGACCCTGAATTTAGAAGTCCTTACAATGCTGTTTAAATGTTTAACTGAATTAAGGATAAGGTGTAAAATCATACCAGTCTTCTAGATAGGGGAGCAAGAAGCACATTTTGGTTTTACCTTCAACTGTTGTGTGACAAAACCAAGCCACCCATTCTTCATTTTGTGCCTTGCACAGTGAGAATGACAGAATATTTTACTTCTTTCCAAGTATATGATGGTAGTGTTCTAAAAAACTCAAAGCTCTTTTTTCTCCTAGAAATAATATTTCCTCAGCTTCTACAATCATAGATGTAAAATTCTTTAAAAAGCAAAACAAAAAAAAACCCCACCAAAAATCTCTTCAAAGTCTAGTCTGTGTAGTCAGTCCATACATTTATGTTTGTTCCTGGGAATTTCTTATGGGATTAAGACATCCCTTCCATAAGCTGACTGATACTGGGGCCTGTGCTGGACACAGCTTAAAAGAGGAAGGGCTTGCTTTTAAAGATGTCTCAGTGTGCATTTTGGCTGAGGTTCTCTCAGGAGTTGTAAAGAAATTTGGCAGGTGAAATGCAGTAGTCCTTTGCAAAGATGTTTTCTCGTGTTTGAACAGCTCTGATGGCCACTGCCAAGGAGGGATAATTGCCAGTCACTCCTGAACTCTTCCCAGCCCTTTTTGGGAGAAACTGATGTCATGATTCATCTTTGCAAGAGACAGTGCTCATGTTTCCCTGCTGTTTTATGCCTCAGCACAGGAGGAGGTTCTTTGTTTTCTCTCCCCTTGGGCTCGCTTCTTTCAGTCCCATGCAGGGCTGAATACAATCTGGCCTATGGTAGAGATTTGGAATCCGTTTGCTTGCTCTTCTACAGCTTTCAAGGCTTGCCAGCAATACTGTGGGACGCCTGGAAAAAATTAAAGCGTTATTCTATCCTGAAACTTGTTTCTGCAAAAATGCTATTCTAGGCTTCCATGTGTATTGTTTCTCCGTGATCCTCTGTATGAAATTTGATCTGTTTCAAAAGGCGAAGGAAAAAAGCAACAACAACAACAAAAAATTTCTGATTACCTGTCCAGCAGACTCCTTCTTTGAGCAGACAACCTGAATTCTCTCTCCTCAATTTGAGAATCAGAATCTCTTCTGATGAAAGGAATCAAACCCAGCTGAGAATGGCTCTGCTGTGATTGAACTTAAAATTCTTTTCAGCTTAAAAAACGGAAGCTACTTGACAGCAAATTCACAGTGCAAGGTTATTTTTAAATGCTAGTATATTGGCTGGTTCATGGGGAAAACAGGGCTGTAAACAGTGGGGCAGGAGTTGGGGTTTCCTCTGAGCAATATTTTTGTCACCTGTTTTCCAGTGTCATTTATTCAGCCTGCAGAATAACTTCTCATGTTTCAAATGCAAGTCACAGACCAGTTGTCCACTGCGTCCTCTTACAGTAGCCCAAATCACCCCAGTATTAGCCCAGTTGGAGTGAACCCATGAAGATTTAAATATTTAATCTCTGTAAAATTCGGTGAAGTTTATTGCAGAATTTCCTTTGGAAGCTTTTATTGGGAGAGGATGCACATGGTACATAGCTTGCCTTTACCTTTAGGCTAGTGACAGAGAAGTTCTGAAAGGTCATAAATACGGGGAGGTGCATCACAGGCCCTGATGTGATCATGACCTGCAAGAATTCTGGCACCAGAGGCTGAAAGCTGGTGCTTGCTGGCCATCACCAGGAAGGTGAATTGCGCTCAGTAGGGTAAATTACTGTCTCCACCCTCATATGTGAAGCCCTTTATTTATCTGTGTTTAAAACTGGCTTTTCTTCAGTTAGTAGGACACATTTTATATATGGCTAGTTTCCCATTTTTGAAAATCAATCATAATACAGTCATTAAAAAAAATTGTGGCTACTTGCAAACAAAAAAAATTGCAGGGCATTATTCATTGCAGTCATTGCTAGGGCTGGTGTTACCATTACTTCTAGTTTTAAGAGTCCTCTTGGCTCATGACACAAAGGATTTTTTTAATTTGATGACATCTTGCAAAATAAAATAATGCATTCTTAAAATAATGTGCGATGAAATGATTACCAAAACCTATAACTGAAATCTGTGCTTTCATTATATCAAATGCATCCATAATCACATTTTGTACTACATTTTGCTTTCTTTGGTGCTGCAATAGATAAGGTTTCACTAAGGTTGCTTAATGTTCTCCGTGATAGCTCCCAGTTTGCAATTGCTGATAGCTTTGCCAGACTTTAACTTTTTGGCATCTCTATGAAGTGAAGCTTTCCGCACTAGTTTTCTTCTTAGTTGAATCTGTTTTGGAAAATTTCAGAAAAAATTATTCAAACATTTCCAGGCAT
>NW_008236769.1:4547057-4561339 GCF_000691975.1 Corvus brachyrhynchos
CAGGAATATATATATTTTTTGGACCACACTGAAAAGTCCTGGCAAACCTTGCTCTGAATATCTGTAGCTTTGCCTCCCTCCCTCTGCTGCCCATCCCATTGTTTGGGAATAAGGATTTGAAATTTGGCAGGAGGGTGTTCTTTGTCTTATAAAATTGCTATGAAAAGCATCACATTGTGTGAAGTTAAAAGTCTTTGAGAAAGTGTAATGAAGGCAGGTGGGAGAGTGAAAAAGTGAGAAAAGAAATCTTTCTGTCTCTGGAAGTATTGGTGGAAAGCAAGGGGAAAAGAGATATGAGCGGAGAAACACTTAATTGAGGATGAGACACTGATGTGAAACGGGAAGTCAAAGGGAGTTGCAGGATTTAGTATTTACTGCACAGGAGATCAGGCTTTGGAATCAGCCTTTGCAGAAGGAAAGATTTATGGGGAAGAAGGGTCAGATGTCAACTATCCTGCCACCAGCATCAGATGCATTGGGAAAGGATAAGCGAGCAAAACTGGGAAATGACCAAAAATTTTTTACTGATATATCAGCTCATCCCAAATGGGAGGTTGTGCCTGGAGCACTGCATTCAGGAATTGCCAATGTATTCTGCCTCTGCTAATATACCTAATATGTTTTAAAATTTGTTTATGCTTGTGACTTGAAGCCCGGCAGCAATGAGTTCTACAGCTTGTGCATTGTATGAAAAATGATTTCCTCTAACTGGGTTTAAAACTGTGAGCTAATTTTATTAAGTGTCCTCTGTTTTTTTGGTTGTTTTTTTTTTTGTAATTTATTTATTACAATGATGATTTTTAGACTGAATAATAATTCTCTAATCACAGAAAAGAAAGTCCAGAACTTTTATGACTTGCAAACCTCTGTTGTACCCATCCCCAGTTACCTTTTTTCTGATCTGAAAGCATGTGGTTGGCCTTTTTTATTACTACATATCATTAAGCCAACATTTCCATGGAATTATCCATAATGGTTCAGAGATTTTTGTGCTGCGTGATAATAGCTAGGTCCATTGTGGTTTAGATCTAATTAGGATTGTCTTCCCTCATATGCAGTACTTTGCATTCATCAATACCCTCTGCTGTTTTATTGTTGTTTAGTATTTTAAGCTTCCCACAACTCTTTGCATTCAGATCAGCTAGCCAGAGTGACTCTCCATGCCTGGTAAAGTTTTTCATGTTGTTATCCATCTTCTTTCAAAGTCTTACAAGACTCTACCTAACATCTCAGGTCCTTGGGAGTTGGGCTGGTAGCTTTCTTCTGTTGTGAAAGCTTGCCAGTTATTTCTACCCTTTGTTTGCTATCTTTTAATGATTTATTAACTGAGTCTTAGGTTTTCCTTTATTGAAACTTAGAACAAGATAAAAACTGTCTCCATTTCACAAAAAAAAATTCAATACCACCACTTGGAGATGCAGGAATTCAATTTGCCTATGAAACTTTATTTGGCATCTTTTAGTTTATAAAAAATTCTTTAATTAACTGATCTTATGGTATTAGGTCATGTGATTCCTGCTTTCTTCAGTGCACAGCATGCCTCTGTAATGGGAGCAAATCAGGATAACATAAAGGAAGAGACTGTTGTCAGGAGAATATTTGTTTCAGAAATTGGCAACTGTACTCTGAATGAAGTGAAGGAAAATGTCCCCCAGTTAAGGTGGTTAAACATTAAGTTCAACAACTCTTTGCATTTCCACATCTTACTTCAAGGTACTCACATGTGCAAATAATGTGCAGGTTGTCATAGAGGCCAAGGCCTTTGCCTGGCTATTTACAACAGGCTACAGTAATTTTACAGGAAGTTGGAGCAGTGAATGTAGTGGCATTCTCTAAGAAATTCTGGATGAATGAAGACACAGTCACAGATATATGAATAGATAGACCTATGCACATAAGATCCTTCTTCTAAGTCTAATTCAGAATTACATTATTAGTATTGTTAGAAAATATCTTTGTATTTAGGCAGTAGGACCACTGCCCACTATGGAAAAGAACAATTGTTGCAAATGACTAGACTTAAATGTTGGCAAAATAATACCTAAACTCTCAAGACAACTCCCGTGTTTATTAATCAACACCAGCTGTTCCTGTTTATGCAATACTTTGTAAACATAAAAGAATAAAGTAGAATCTGATATGACAGCTCATATACCAAGATTCAGCTTTCTGCAAAAACAAATCAGGCCATTAAAAAATGTGGGGTTTGTTTCAGGTATTCTGACAAAGCCAGCTAGTCCTGTGATAATAAATGTAACCGTGTTTCTCTAATGCCTTTAGGCATATGGCAGGTACCTGGCAAGGAGACTTCTAGAGCTAAGCCATCAGAGAGGTTTTCATGCTCTCCCCCTGGAAGGAACTCATAGGAAGCCCCTCTCAGAGGCAGCACCTTTCAAGCATTTCTGAGCCATGTCAGTTCCAAATTTGCCCTAAGTGCCACATTCTGATTTCTGTCACACGGATTCTGTCACAGAAAGTGAAGGGATTCTCCTAAGTCAGTGGAGTTTTCTTTAGTGTAATTGTCCTCACATCAGCCACAGATCTCTCTTAGGAGTGGGTGTATAGTACATTTGGAGTATTCCTCTCTCATAAACTCAAAATTGAAAGCTCTTGTTTATTTTGGTGATTATTTCTCATGTGCAGAGAGGCCTAAATGTTAGCTAAAACCAGTTAAGTGGGGAAAAAGTAAGATTTAGTAATCTCACAGCTGAGGTACATGGCCCTCAGAATGAAATGGAACCACAGGCTGGTTCCATGTAAGGTGTAGTGTGAAAGCCAGGGACCTCAGAGCATATTTTCAAACTAGCCGTTTGCTAAGGTGAGCACGAAACTCTTGATGGGGTAGTCTTTAGAAAGGGGGATTATTTTCTGGGGTTTTTTTGTGGAAGTTCAGCATCATATCAGAGCTGGGATTCACCCAGACACAGCTGCCTACCTAAATCCCTGAGGGCAGGAACCTAAAATTTTCTTCTCAAAAAGCAGGCACAGAAATGAGGTCTATTTTTCTTCTTAATTTTGTCTGGGAAAGGTTGGGGATACTTCTTCACCCTTGTTAATGTTTTAATTTGTACAGGGATTGCCACTTTAGAAGTAAATGATGTGAATGTCTCAACTTACTAAATGTTGAGTCATGTTGCAAAGCAGTCTTGGCTTGTGTGAACTGGACTTTAAGGTCTCTGACTGCTCCTTGGCATTCAGCCCATGAGATTGGTCTTAAACCCATTGAAATTTAACCATTCCTTCCTCCTCCTTTGCCCTCCAAAACCCATATATTGTGGGCATTGGATCGGGTGTGGGACCTTGCATTTGGCCTTGCTGAACCTCATGAGATTCCCGTGACACGCTTCTTGAGTTTGTCCAGGTCCCTCTGAATTCCATCTCATCCCTCAGGTGTGTCAACTGCGCCACTCAGCTTTAAGTTGTCTGCAAACTCGCTGCGGGTGCACTTAATCCTGCTGTCACTGATGAGGATACTAAACGGTACTGGTCCCAGTACAGACCCCTCAGGGACACCTCTCAGCACGGGAGAGACATTTAGATGGCCTTCCTACCTAGCGAGCTTAGTGCAACATCTGGAAACTAAAGACAAGAAAATGGTGAAATCTCAGCTCTCCTGTTTGGAGATTTTCTGGGACATGATACTTTAGGGGCCGAATCCACGTTATTTTGGATCTCTATTTTTAGCTTATTTATTTACGACTTGGCAGACTCCTAGTCAAGAGGGGATAACCCTGGCCCTAGTGATAAGTTCTAACAACTACATGTTTATGCACCAGTAGGTATCAGGAGGTCAGTCATAAAAACCTGTCAGTTTGTATTACTTCTTTGTTGACTCTCTATCAAAGCATGAAGGAAATGGGAACTGCCATCTTTCTCTTCATAGCAGTGGGTAGTATGTCATGAATTAGATAAAATAAGCTGATCTTTTCTTACATTGGTGCAAAATACAGTCCCTTTGATAACTGGAGAAAAAAACAATTAAATTTCTATCTAGTCATTCAGTTACTGAAGCAGAGATACCACTTTTGCAGGTGAAGGCAATGGAAATAATGTAGAATACAAGCTGCTTCTGTGCCTTCTTAAAAACACATAGACAGTTCTCTCAGATGCTTGTGAATCTAGTGTTGAATTCTGGTCAGGTCTCCCCAAAGCAGATCTGTTTGGATATTAATGAACTGTTAATTTTTAAGTTATGTGCAACTGGGAATAGTGAAACTTGCATCATCTTTAATATGTTCAGGTCACTTCCTTTTGATACCAATGCTCAAATCAAAGAAGCTGAATGAGATAAGAGAATACCAATGATGATCATGGTTTCTTCTCCATATGAGAAATTCATATTCTGCTTAATACCGTGCCTCCAAGTGAGCTTCCAGTTATTTGATATTGATGGCCATGAGAATGAACATGCACAATTAAAATAGGTAAACCACTCCATGC
Source organism: Corvus brachyrhynchos (assembly GCF_000691975.1). Taxonomy (NCBI): domain Eukaryota; kingdom Metazoa; phylum Chordata; class Aves; order Passeriformes; family Corvidae; genus Corvus; species Corvus brachyrhynchos. The sequence goes on from NW_008236769.1 coordinate 4,551,498, forward strand.
TTTTTACCAAGCAGAGCCAGGCTCTGAAGGATCATGCCATTGGCTGAAATGTCATCCTATTGAAGAAGAAAAGAGTTTGGAATTCTCTTTTTTCCACTGGTCATGTTTAAATGTATTTCATGACACTCTAGCTTTTCTCTGCAACCGTGGCTACAATCAGGGTAGACTCCTGTTCTTAAAAAAACCCCACACTTTATTGTCTACCTAGAGGACCTGAGAACTTTGATTACAAGTTAGTTTTTTGATAGGACAAGCTACAGAGTGCAAATTCTACAGCAGAAGAATAGAGGACTGAGTTATTCTGAGCTTGTAGCAAGAAACAGATACTAAACACTGACTATTTCAAATGTTGACCTACAATTCTATCTGTGTGCTTCAAGCACTACACCATGCAGAACAGACACTGCTGCATCTCACCTCGGGTAGACCCTGTGGATCAGGAAGGTATCCAGGATTATTTTGATCATTATCTGGATGGAAAAAAATACTTTCCTTTTTATAATGAAACACGATGAGTAGTAGTTTCCTTAGAGCTATTTATGATTGTTGTAGTCAAAGTGGAAAAGCTGTAACTTGTTTCTCTTTATTTTACCATGGGTTTAAGTTACTTACAGGTTTTTCTCTCTTAAAATCCAAAAGATGGACACCTTGGAAGTACAGAAAGTACTTGTTTAAATCTACGAAGTACACCTGGCAAGTGGACATTTTCTAGGAGTACAAAAATATCTTTTCAAGTAGGAAGCATAAATTCTTAGAGCAATGGTTACTTCATACTGTATCACCTTTTCACCCTACATTTCTTAAGGAGACATTTATTATCCCTGACTGCTGTGCTTATTATCATAGGAATGTTGTGGAACACCATGTTTCCTTTTATGTTTGCAAGGCACTGCCGCTGATGGTCTGATAGGTTAGATATTTCCCTAGGGAATTCTTTATTGTGAGACTCATCATGTACAACATAGGGTACACTTCTCTTTTCACGTCCTATCTTGACCACTGGATTCAGTTGATATCTATATCTAGCTATATCTATATCTATCTATATCCGTATCATCTATATCATCTATATCAATATGTATCAGCTGACAACCCATAGGATCTTTCATCTGCTTCATGCTACATTATACAGCTGGATATATTCAGTATCTCTGCAGTTTCTAGGTCATGTGCCCTGGGGAGTTTGGTGTCACCTCTTTGACTGATTCTAATGAGTGCTTGGAATATTGGCAGAGGAATGAGGAGAATACTGACAGTAATCCTGCTTGTGGTCCCTTCAGATCAAGGTGCATGAGTATTTGCAGGGAGAGACAGGGAAGCTGCTTTGATTCCGTACTTGTTCTGCAAGTCTATTGAGACTCTTGGACGTGCCTGTGATTCTCAGCTGTACTGGAGAGGGTTGAATCAACTCAGAAGGAACTTAGTCCAGACCTGACCCTTGCCAGATGTTGTACCTTACTGAACAAGCACATTCACAGGAGTCAGAACAAGGAACTGCTTGCTTAATACAAAGCATATTTGATCCTCAATACACTCCTTTGTCCTTGCTGATAGGCCACGAGATACATGGTGGGCTCTGTGCTGACCTGGCAGTTCATGATGGGCTTCTTGCAGCTTTCAAACTTCACATGTGGAAGTTATCAAAAGCTCAGATTCGTTCTAGAATGCCTCAGAACAGGGATAACCTGATACATGATTTTAAGAAGCAGATGACCTAATCCAGGAGACGCTACTACTGAAGCTGAGAGTACCAACAAAAAAAAAGTGTCTGTGCACGTCTGTATCAGTGCATCTGGTTCTAGAAAAAAACTTTACAAATCAGAAGGTAGAACTAAGAAAGCAAGAGGGGGAAAAGAAAAAAAGAAGTAGTTTTGTTCTAGAGCGGAGAGATGATCCTTCAGTGTACCAGACAGAAATCAGGTGTAAAACTCAAGTGATTGTGGAAGAACTCATTTAGAGAAGGAGAATCCTAAGAACAGTTAGCACCTGAAACCAGTACCCTCCAAAGAGCATCTGTGATATTTTGATATAATATTTCTTCAAGGACCTAGAGAGTGATCCAACTACAACTAATTTTGTAGGTTCTGACAAAACATTGTGCAAAGAAATATGATAACATCTCACAGTGGTTGTCATTGCACTAGTAGAAAACAAGCTGCTTGATTCAGATCCATATATTCTGGACTGAGCTTGACATAAGGTTCCCCTAGTCTAAGAAGACATTGGCACTGCATCTTTTCTGATTTTCCGTCTCACTTTCAGATGACAGCTCCTCTGGCAGTTAACACATTCCCAGAAATGGGACCATGTAGTTTCTTGGCTTTGTCAAGGCTATTGCTGCCTTCTCAGGCTCTTTAGTACTCTGAACACAAACCTTTTAGAAAAGCTCTGAAATTGTAGATGCTCTGGATTTATGGAAATCTGGGGGAACACATTGTAATTAAAAAAAATTTAGTGTTCTGAACGACCATTGTATATTTTAGTTAGAAATGCACACCTGTAACAAAACAGACAAACGCTGGTATATCCACAGTATATTTTATTGTTAAGACATGAGGATTTAGATCTTTGAAAATAGGTCTGAGCTGCTCAATAGGTGCATTTCTGTGAGCTTTTTAAGTTATTTCAGTCTCCTCTGCAGCAATTTTGTGAATACTTATCCATGTTATGCAAAACTGTTTTCTTTCTTAAAATAGTATTGTGTGTTTGAGCTTTCTCACAGATTTCATATTCTCTGTGGTTTTAAAAATTTTTTATCAACAGTGCTAGGTTTTTTAGGCTATAGGTATGCAGCATGTCTCTAGATCCTATTCCTTAGCTGGGGAGGAAGGAAACTGCTTTTTCAAGGGCTTTTTTGTCAGGAGATGCCTTCACCCGGAAGGTAGTGAGGGTAAAAATCTACATCAGCAGTCCAAGGTGTTACTTAATTGGCTCTCTGACTAAAGTAAAAATGAAAAATCAGAAAGACCATCAGTAATTTTTTTCACAATGTAGCTTGTTGGCTGGCAGGAATACAGCAAGAAAGTCTAGAGTTTCCAAGCAAATTCACAAGTTTTCTGTAAGCAAGTTTTCTGAATTGTCACTTTTTTATACTTCTTTATGTCCTACAACTTTACACAGAGAAATTTTGAATGCATTAGAAAGTAGGAAAGGCTGAATACCACTTCTGGAAAACTAAGAAATGGTAAGTGAATCAGTTTTACTGATTTAACAGGTCCACAGAGTCTGAAGTGTTCAGACTAGTTCATAGGAGGCTACTGCTGTAATGAAAAGATGTTTAAAATTTCATTAAATGTTTATGGACCCAGAGGTGAGGCCCCAGTAGATTATCATATACGACATAAAGATATACATTGAAAAAAATTACCTGTTACGAGCTTTCAACTGGATCATACCAGGTCTCAGCTACAAGGATGACCTTAGTGGGTGATTCCCTGATATATGTAGTTCACACTTGGCCTTGCTTACTTTGTTTAAATTTAGATTTATACATTTTTCATGTTAAGCACTAGGGTAGCTAGTAAATAGACATTTTTAGTAAATAATTGCTCATGTTGTTACTAGTTGGCTGACAGCAAATGAAATCCTACAAGGATTTTTATATATTCTAGTGGTAGTGATACAGCTAAGTGGCCACTTGGTAGGTGAGAGCTTTGTTTGTCTAGGGTTTTAGCATAATCATTAAATCACAGCTTTCTCTAATTGCTTCAGCTGCAGCCAAACTCAGTTGGATGGAATTCTGAAGCAAATGGAATTCTGTCACATTCAATATCAGTGTTTGCTTTATTAAATAGCATTTCTCTGGGGACCTGCATAGACTTTTGGAGTTTTTAATTTGTTACAGTATGTAATGGCTGAGTTCTGTAAAGGAATTGTTCACCAAGCTGCATTCTTATTATTACTGTGGATGCCTTTTTACTTTAAATGAGGTTGACAAGATAAGAGATGCCATTTAGAAGAAAGCTTTACTTACTTTGCTCAGTGAAGACCAAGTTTTGAAAGGGAGCACTTCTTGGCATGCATAAATTCTCCCATTTCTTTTGAAGTGAAAATTTAAAGTTAATAATTAAAACAAACACACAGACCCACTCTGTTATCACAACCTCTGTGCTTCATTCTCTCTCTATTTCTTTCAGTGCCTTTCAGTACAGTATATCCTTTGATTTAGCAACTGTAACAGCCTTGTCAGTGATCTGTTACACTGTTCTACAATATTATAGCAGCAATAACAGTAAAAGTTTTGGTTCTAAGTAGTTTTTTTTCATGGCAAGCTGGTGATTCAGACATCTCCATTTGAATCAGATTTTTAATTTGTAAATGCAAATGTTGGTTTAAAAAGTGTACTACTCTGTGCTTCTCACCATCAAAACTTGCAAACCATTGTGTATAATGAGAATATGCAAGTGTCTGGAGCCCAACCCATCCTCACTTCGTCAAAGCAACCTGAACTCCTGATGACTGTTCCTTCATTAATCAGTCTTGGCTGTGCATGCCCAGTAGTGAGCGTTATGTGCTTGAGAAGGGGAGTGCTACACCACAGAAACGGAGCCCTTGAGTGATCTGATGGTCACAGGATAACACATGAGAAATGTCAGTATTTGATATGTGTTGTCTTGACCAAGGATTTCCTTATATTTCGGATAATTCAGATACCTAGGATGTAGAAAGACACATACGAGCAATTCTGTCTCTAGCTTAATTGAATTTTGTACAGGAATTTTGTGTCCAAATACAGTATGAGAAAAAATACAGGGCTTAAAGGCCTTTATTTGCAACTGTGGCTAGCCAGGGAGTAAAGTTAGGAAGCCAGGGAAATAATCACATCTTCTTCATTTAAAGCATTTCATACTGGCAGAAATCTTTAACCAGTTCTCCAACTTCTGTCTGCCACTTGGAGCTTTTTATATGAAGCAGCAGGAACCTGGCAGCCTGGAGATCTTTGAGCGTTGCGAGCAAAAAACTTGAACATCATTTATAGGTTTTCCTGCCAAGACTGTAAAAATCTAGACAAAGTAGATACAGTTGTTTCACCCAGCTTTTCACGTATTTTTGTCCTTCACTAAGCTCTCAAAGCCTCAACCAGCTTTCTTCCTGACTTTTAAATTCTTGGTAGATAGAATATATAGAATAGGATTTATCTTACCTACCTTTATCCCTATAAAAGTTACATGGCTAGACTGAACCATTCTCTAGGCTCCCTCTACAGACAGTGAAGAGACAGATACCTCCAGGAGGCTTTTTATCTCACTTGAATTTAGACAACTGTCTTGGAGTGAAATGAATCCCAGCCCTGTTGTCACCCTCTAGCTTTGATTCAGCAAATGTAACAAGTTCCATTTCCATGCTGGGATTTGGAGCCTTGCATAGAATATTCCAACATCTGATTTCCACTTAATTTAATGGAAAATGAATGCGTAAGTCTTTTAATTAGCTTTGAAAATTTCTGCCTTAATGTTTGATTAAGTTTGAATGCATATGTGTTTGCATATTTAAAACTATAAGCAATAAATATAGCTGTATTATTTTCAAAAACCTGAGCATCTGACAACTGCAGCTAATTAGTGGTTCAAATGGCCGCTGCAGTTGATACTATGCTGTAGTGTTGAAAACTGGAACAAGTAAGTAGAGTCTAAAATATAGACTCAATAACTTAATACCTCAGCACTATCTTTTTTCTTATCTTTCTCTTAAGTAGAATTTAGATTCTGAAACACATTTAACAGGGATAATATTTGTGGATGGAGTGACATCACCAGCTGACAAAAATGACTGTGATTACTAGTCCTAATAAATACAGAATGAATACAGGAATTCATTTGGAGTGTAGTTTTGCTATACTAAAGAAGTAATCTTTTTAAATGATCATGAGAGTGGAGCTTCTGATATGAGTTGAATAAAAAATGTGAATGAGCTTTTAAGGAACATAATTTGCAGGTGACTATATCTCTCTCATGAAATTACTTGTTAATTACCCCAGTGGTTTTTTGCTTAAAGAATACACACTGTTTATGTAGCAAAGATATAGAGGGGGTTTTTTATTGCCAGTACATAACAAAGAATTATATTTGTGCTTTACCATTGCTTCTTGCCAAAATTTCTGTAAGGTGCCATAATGTTTACTTCTCTGTACTGTCTGGAATTATATACTGCTTTTACAATTTCTTTGGTTGATACCTGGACACCCAAAACCACAGTTATATTATTAAACAATGAAATGCAGCCATATATCATTTAAAGTATATGTAATTTAAAGTGCAGGTATGGTTGTAAATTTTAAGGAAAGGGGGTGGTTTCTTCAACACTTCTTTCTTAATTGTGTTCTCTTTTTCTGACTAGTTGTTGCTAAATTAAACTTTTGTGCATGAGATTACCTGTCCTCCATAGGAGACAGGATATACAATATACTTGATCTTTTCCACTTCCTGTACCTTCCCAAGAAATAACAGCTCTTTGTTTAGAGATGCCCATAATTTTTATATGCTCTTACCTGGTTGCAAAGCTTAATAGGAAATCATAATCTTGTGCTTATTAGACTTGCAGACTAGCAAAAGCTTAGGTGGACCCCAGCTCCGCAAAACACTTAAGCATATCTTTAATTTTAAAAGTCTCTTGCTGACTCTTAGCAAGAGTTTTCTCAAAGTCCTGTAGTTGTGCTAGAGTTGTGCATAATGGTCTGGGTTGGAAGGGACCTTAAAGATCATCTGCTTCCAAATCCCTTGTCACAGGCAGGGGCACCTTTCACTAGACCACATTGGTTAGAGCACCAGCCAACCTGGCCTTAAACACTTCCAGGGATGGGGCATCCACAGTTTCTCTGGGCAACCTATTCCAGTGCCTCATTACCCCAAAGTGAAGAATTTCTTCCTAATAGCTAATCTAAACCTACTGTCTCTCAGTTGAGAGCCATTCCCCCTTGTCCTGTCACTACATGCCCTTGTAAATAATCCCTCTCAAGCCTTCTTTGTGTGTATAGAGATATATATCTCCTCACTATATGTCTTTTCAATCCATATAATCTTCTTTTATGATAAAATCAACTCTTTGTAGCTGCATTACCTAGCCCTTTCACTATTTGATACTTCTGCAAGAATCTGGAATGTAACTGGAAGGATGGTTTGTCTTACCTGTGTTTTCCTTTCCTACCTGGATCACTAGATTTGCACAAGAATAAGGCACACTACATAGCAGGACAAGCTTTTAAACTCAGCTGAAGAGCCATTTATGACCTCTCAAAGTAAAGTTTGTTAGATCATAGTTCAGATTTTAGTTTTTCAGTATCAGAGACCTCTGAACGTCCCAGCTTTGTACTTGTCTCTGATACACATGGTGCTTTTGCGAGACTTCAGTGATCAAAGAGGTGGGGAGAGTCCAGTGTGGAATGGAGGTGTCAAGGACTGTCTTCATCATGTTCCAGTGTAGTATTTAGATGCTGTCAGTAATAATTTTATTTTCACTGTAATAAATGATAAAGGAATTAGCGTTCACTGAATTTTAGAGCCTTGGGAGTTGGTACAGTTGGGTAGATAGACCTAGAGAGACTCATTTACTAATATTGCTGGGAATATGACTTTTTTTCTGTGCCCTAGTGACACATAATATTTGATGCTCTATATTCACTCATGGCAATACTAGTTATTGTCTTTTCATTCGGATAGATGGCATAGCAGCTTCCATTTACTCATATAGGTGGAAGTAAACAAGGTAAAAAAGAAACCAGGTCAAAATGTCAGAATAAAATAAGAACATTTGTATGGCTGACAGTAGTACAGTAGATAATAGACACAATATTCCATCTCTATAAACTATTCTCAAAGGCAGAGGCTGTGGGGTATTCTGTGGCAGAATAGAGAAATGTAACTGTGGTTCATTTTTGATAAACACAAAACTTAGGTCTGTGATTTGTCTGCAATGATCGTAGATTGAGAATACTACTAAGAAAATCTATTACTTTTTCCAGACAGCTAGAGACATTTTCATGCCTATTGAAAAAAGGGCTCAAATTTAAAACAATTTTGAATATGGATTTAGTATGCACTGTATATATAGCAAGTACTAACAGATACTCTGCTGTGGGTGGAAGTGTATATTTCTGTTAAAAACTGCACAATCTAGTTGTTAGTGCCCATCTTTTTGTTCTCACAGCCAGAATATAGGTCTTATCCTTAGAGACCAAGTACAATCTTATCCCATATATTTAAAAAGGACAAAAGAGCATCTTCTGCTGGTCAATGATGATACTGCTGAGAAATCTCAAGGATGATGCCATGTTGGCAGTAAGGAATTGGCAGTGGAGTGTGTCTTGAACCCAGCTTCACTGCTCTTTTTTCCCCTTTCTTTCTCTTATCCGTTCTTGTGCACAAGTTCCAGGAATGGAAATAATGAATTCAAATTAAAGAAGTCAGTGAAATGACACATTTCATAAGTTAACTCCTTCTGCTCTGTACTGCTTACAGAGGAGTATTAAACTGCAATCTCCTGTCTGCTGCAGGTGAATAGTCAAACATGCACAGAGTGGATATTTAAGAATTCATTTTTCTTTTGTCCACAAGCTCCAGTAAAATTTAAAGACTGACAAATAACAGGTTTTAGACCAGGCATTCTTCTCTGATTCTGTTATTAGACTGAACCAGGTATGTCTCTGTCTTACCCTTTCCTGACAAGTTAAAAATCTCTGTAATTTTAAGCACTACAGTTTTAAAAGGATATCCAAATTGTTATACATGTAGCACCTGTGTAGATGGAAAAATCAGGTGGCTTAGACGTTGTGGAATAACAGTTCTTTTATAGCTGTGTGTAGACTGGTCTTGCTATTTGCCAGCCTAGTGAGTGTTTCCCACAACTATTCTAACAAAAGGTATCTAATTTGGGCATATGTTAGTGGAAGAGGTCAACCATCCTTCTGAACACAAGAAAAATATTTGTTGTCCTTATTTCAGTGTCAACATGTTTCAGTTAATCTGAACCCCTGGTAAATTTCCCAGTGTGGACTTGCTATTTGTGACATATATCTGCAAAGCTGAATTGTATGGCCAGTGTCATTACAGCACAGTGTTTTTGCTGTAATGATGCTGATTCTCATATGCCTGGGTTCAGAGTACAACAAGAAAATGGCATAAATCAATTTGTGTATTTTGCAAAGCCTCTCTCCTTTTCTTCTTTTTTTTTTTTGTTTCTCCTATTTGTATCTGAAGTCAAATAATTAATGTTTGATTTTCTGTTGCCTGATAGTGTAATGATTTATAGGCAATAAAAATAGGATCCTTGATATATGAGGCATTTCCAGTAAATGTGTAAGAGTAACTCCCTATTATGAGCTCTTCCCTGACATTCCACTGGATTTTTAAACCTATTCCAGATTTACGTGAGAAACAGAGATGTTGCCCCCATTTTGTACCCCAGTCATTCTCTCTGAGGAGGTATTGCTATGGGAATCTGTTGCATGACTATATTTTGCCTTTTCAGTAAAACAGAACTTTGTGTTGTTTCTTTACTGTACAATTGAAGATAAGTTCGTAAGTGGAATGTAAACAATAATTTAATTAATTATTAAGTGAGCTGAAGAGACTGATATGTTTTGGGCATTGAGCGGAGTTTTGGCAAGAAGTTGCAAGTGTATAATGGAACAGACAACTACTTATGACCAAAGCCAAGTCTTAAAACCTTTCAGCCAGTTTTACTACACATTGTTTGAGATATGGAATCCAGCCACACTAGTAAGTGAAGTAAAAGAAAGCAACACCATTAAAACTGTGAATATGTGTGAAATAACAAATGGAAGGAATAGAGTCGGTCATTGCTGGCAGGGGAAGAGAGAGTTTGTAAAAAACCACTGGGGGGCAGAT
>NW_008236769.1:4561356-4564130 GCF_000691975.1 Corvus brachyrhynchos
GGAAAGAGAGATTCTGTAAAATACCACTGGGTGCAAGATTAAAGGTATATTTAATTCTGTGTAAAATATGTTTTGTGTTTGAAATTAAAATAAATGAGATAGAATAACAAATGGAAAAGCAATGGAAGTGGTTCTTAAAAACTAGCCCGGAGTAACCAGATTGGTCCTCTTTTTCAGGTACTTTTACTAGCTGTGGGGTACCACATATTCCTAGAAAAGATACTGAGAATGTAAGAAAAGTGTGCATCTTCTTGTATAACAGACAGCCACTTGAGTATATGGGTTTCCCACCTACATACACATGAGCTTCCACTCTTCCACTCTGTTCATACTGTTTCCAGGAAAACCAATCTAGGACTCATAGCATCTGTAGTCCATACTGAATGTATACAAATAGCAAAAAACGCAATGCCAGATTATAAAACTGCTTTGCAGAGCCAGATCTACAGATGAGTATTAAAATTTCCAAATGTATAAAATTAGGATATATAGTTCCCTATTAATTTGTTACTCACATGAAATTTGTATTGGAATCTTAAATATGTAAGGTAGAGACAAGATGCGTCTAATTTAAAACTAATGGGGAAAATTATTGGTTTCTTGTAGTTGGACATCTTATTTTTCATGTTCTGCCCGCATGCTTTGAGTATAAACTTTAATGTCAGATTTTTTTTGAAACTTGTGAGTTTTGTAATTTGTAATGGCTGTGCAGTTTTTACAGGTGTATTTAATGGTAAAATCTTATCTTGAACTGCATTTTGAAAGCTCAAGTGTAGTTTAATTTCCTGGGAACAGGAGATGGGAAGGAATGCCATTCTTTCCTTAGGGAGACAGCAGCTCCTTGTGCAACATTAACTTAAAAGAATATGAGACACATATATGTTGCCAACAGGAATGTAGATGTATAGAGTTCTGAAAATAGTAAGTGTCAATAGGGAAGGGTTGCTGGTGCCAGAAGTAAAATGTAGCTCCCAAGCACACTCTCTCTTTTCATTTTTGCCTTGTCCAGTGCCAAGATTGATGTTTAAAATGCAGTTTTTCTCTAAAAAGTGATTATTAAAAAAAAAGTCTGACTTCAAAACAGATGTGTTTCCTGTGTGCATTCAGAATCGTATTTATTTGTTTCCATAACTCTGTTTAAATATACTATTTACACCTGTTACACATATGCAGCCAAAAGCTATGTGAGGAAGAAACCAAAAGCTGGCTTCTCACTGGGCATGAGCTGTGGAGCTGCTGTACAGGGGCAGCTCTGCCAGAGGCCCATAGGCAGCAGGATCTCTATATGCACTCTTCTTGGGAACACAGCAGTCCTGCTCTGCAGCTCTTTCCCCTCTGCAAAACACTAGCCTAAAATTCTGTAACAGGGCATTAAACCACTTAACCTGCAATGGCAGCAAACTGAACCAATCATTACTTCTTCTTTCCTTGTTAGCCACCAAGGACAAGTGTTCACTCTTCTTTATAGCAAACTTTTCATATAGTTGAGGTCTGTCATCATGTTCCCCGTGAGCTTCTTCTGTCTTATACAAAACACAGTTAGATCCTTCTGCCTTTCTTCTTTTTGAGTCTTTTAGGGTTGGTTGGTTTGTATGTGTCTTTAAACTTATTCATTCCTGTGGTTTTCAGCTAAATCCTTTAAGAGTGTGTGGCCCAGGCTTTGCCACAGTACTCCAGAAGTGGACAGACTATTGCAGTTGAAGTCTTTCCAGAGGTGTGTTTGCTGGAGTGGAAGGTTATTGTATCTAAGACATTTCCTTTCTTTCCAAGAGCAATTGATTGCTGACATATTTGCTTTATAATCTGGATCATTTTCTACAGTACTGTTTAGCCAGTTATACCCCATTTCGTTTTTGTGCTTTTGTCCCTTCACTTTATTGAGTTTCATCTTCATTTCAGATAATTTATCCAATCTACCAAAATCATTCTGAATTCCAGTTCTGTCCTACAAGGTATCTGCATCCTTTCAAGTGTGATTTCATGTACTGACTTTTTATGTCAGTCCACTCTGCCTTCCAAGTCATTGAACAAAAATAAAGGAATTTGAAGAAACTGCCATAGTCTCAGTTGGCCTCATATTCCAGTTGCAAGATCTATCACAGGCAAGTGGAAAAGCCTCATTTAGCTTGCAGACTCTTAATCATGTAAGTGTGTAAGGTGTAAAGAACCCAGTTTGACTCTCAGATCATACAGTGAACATACAGGACTGTTAGATGGAGGGGGAAAAAGAACATCATTGTACTTAAATCTGATTACCTTTGCCAAAGAAATCAGAGTCAGGAAAAAATATTGAAACCGTAGGATTCCATTTACTTGGAGACCCTATTCAGAGTTGAGCCATGCTTCAAATTACAATTAATACCAGGGGTGGAGGGGATCAGAGGGAACAATGACGGTTGTGGAAGAAGACGTTTTGCTGCTTGGGTATCTGGCCACAGCACCATGGCATCTTCACTTCTGACCCAACTTGCTGGCTGTCTCTGCCCTCTTCTCTCCTGTGACCTAATCCTTAAGCTTATTTTAATACAAAATATTTTTAAAGAATTAATATTTTTTTGTTATGTTTAGGCCATTATTTCAATGTTTGAGCATGTGAGTGCACTATGTGAAAGGGAGGTTGCCATGGTAATTTCTCATTATTGTTGAATAGAAAAATAATTACTCTGGCAAAATCCCCCGTAACCTGTCAAAGCATAAGTTAAAGATGCCTGAGGGCAGCCTTGCTTTCACCATCCCCTTTTTGCAAAAAAAAAAAAAAAAAAAAAAAAAAATTC